>NC_052017.1:105921928-106051928 GCF_015832195.1 Motacilla alba alba | reverse complement strand
TTGAGAAAACCACTTAAATGTTCAGGATGGAGATGATAGAGATTTCTTTGCAGAGTCTTATTTACTATTTTTCAACTAAAACCAGGCAGTAAATCAATCATCATCTGTAATTATTGCTGCAGTAATTACCTTTGGGGAGTAGGTTATCATTCTTGGTGGCCTTTGTTCAAATATCTCTTTCATTTTCCCTGTTTTATTTTTCTTGAATCATGTCAGTTTCTGAGTGGATTAATAGTATTCTGAAAGCAGTCCGATTGTGAGATTTCTGAAAGGGCTAATAATGCGATTCATCTGAGGAGCTGAAAGATGCTTGCATAGACTAGCATTTAAATTCATGGATCAGAGTTTGCCCATCAATTATTACATCTTCATTTTTAGTGAACAAACAAAAGCTGTGAGTAATGTTGCAAGGAGAATTTCAACTGTACCTCCAATGCAGCGCTTATTTAAATTCCTGATTTCTTAAGTATTACTGATTTAGTCAGTACAAAATGTAGTTCTACAGATAAAAATAAACAGTATTTTAAATAGCTTATTTGAAAAACTATTCTTTGAATGTATGTAAATGAGTTATTTAAACTCATGAGTGCTGTTTTACATCTAAATAAAAAATGGAGTTACACATTACATTTCCAATTTGTCATGTACTTAGCAACCCTTTCTGGGGGGAAGATATAAGAGATATTTTTGATATGTCTGTCACTTTTGATAACTTAATTTGAAACTTATATCTTAGGGGAATACTGATACAAGGCAGGTAAATACATTAAAACAAAATGACAATTGAGTTTTTCATATTGAATGCATGGAACTAATGTTCATCTGAAATGGTGGGTGTTAAGAACTAGCTAATGACTAAATTTCTTGTATTTCTTGAAAACACACTTTTTTCAAAAATTACCCTGGTTTCTGTTTACATTCCTTTTATAGTTATTTCTCTCTATCCTTCCTTTATTTTTTTCCCCTTTTCCCTGTTTTGGTTTCTTGCCAACTTTGGTCTGACTGTCCCCCAGCACTTGGTGAAGATTGCATCTCAGCCTTGGACCTAGGAAAGAAAATAGGCATGGCTAGCGTTAGATAAGCCCCTTATAATTTAAGAATAATAAAATCTTGTTTCTGAGGAAAAATAAGATTTAATTATTTTCTGTGACAAACACTGTCTCTTACAAATACACTGCAGGTTTGTGGCAAAAAAAAAAGTTTCAGAAGGAGAGTAAATGACAACTTTCTGAAAAACTGCAATTTGAATATCTTGTTTTACTTTAGGAAGGAGAAATTAAAGTTCAACTGTCAGGTACTTTAAGGCAGGGGAAGGATCAGTTGCAACAAACTCATCAGTCCTGACCTATATTTCATTCTACTGATTAATTTATCCCATTTCCTTGGCTAGTTTCTGAAAAAAAAAAATCTATTAAGCATCATTGACCTGATCAAAATCACCTAATGTGTTTGGTGAGGAGGAGAGGGAGGATAGCTGGAGAAAAGCAGGTGGGGAAAGA
The DNA here is from genome assembly GCF_015832195.1 of Motacilla alba alba. Taxonomy (NCBI): domain Eukaryota; kingdom Metazoa; phylum Chordata; class Aves; order Passeriformes; family Motacillidae; genus Motacilla; species Motacilla alba. The sequence continues at coordinate 106,050,429 of NC_052017.1, read as the reverse complement.
GAAGTCGGAGATATGATACTCGTGTACAAACCCCAAAAGAGGCACTGTGCAAATGAAGGGTATCAAAGAAGGGCAATTGTTATGTCTCCTTAAACTCCTGACATCCAGGGGCAGAGCCATTCCCTAAATAAAACTATGGTAGAGACCCCTGTGATGAGAAAGCAAGGGAGGGGGGCAGAGCAGCTTCTTGTATGTTGTTTAACTTGGCCATTATGAGTTGTAAACCTTTTTTTTGTGACTTGGCATGCTTTGGAGATATCACACTTGGGTTACTGACTGCCTCCCCCCGCTCCTTCCTTTCTGGTTTATGGGGTTTTACTTTTAGGAGGGCTTGAGGTTTTTTTTCTTTGCTCTTACTACCAGCTTTTGATGAGAAAGTTTGTTTAGGAAAAATGTTACAAAAATACAATCACGTGCAAAGAAAACTAGGTATCCTTTATACAAAACTGAATGCAAATGTAGTTCTACTAGGTGTTAAACACAGGTTTCTCTAAGCTAAAGCCAGGTAATATTCATTACTACGTTCAAAGCCACCCATGAAAAATCACTGAAATAGTAGTTGTTAGATAAGCTATCACAAGGAAACTGGTACAGCTTCATGTGTTTAATAGAAGTGCTGATCTCTTATTTCTTTTTGTGGAAAAAAAACCCGAACAATCTGTGGTTTTACTTCAAAGTAAATTTTTACTCAATGCAATTTTATGTCCTGCATGCAGACATAAAATTACTAAATGTAAGTTCCTAGAAAGATGAACGGGATGCATTTCTCAGTTGTATTTTACATACCCATGCTCTGCTTAAAGAAGGCTTGAAATATATTGCCAAGTCCAGAATGTCTCCTGAAGTTGTTCCCTGTTTTTGAGGATACCTAGGTAATCTTTCCATCTTGAATGGATTTACAACTGCAGCTCAATTCATGCAGAGTATCGGTGGACTGAGTGAATGTGTCTGTGTTTCAACGGGACCCGTTTCCTCAGCAGAGATTCCAAGTGAAAGGATGTTTCTCATGCAGAAGTGCAGGTTATGTGGTACCAAGGAAGATAGAATAGTAATGGATTAAAAGAAAACTGTTACTAACCAGCAGCAATAGTTCAGAGAGAATTTAGCATTCGGATCCCCTTCCAACAGTAGCCTTTACATTTCTCTGTATCTGTCAACTGTTTCAATGTCTGTTTGCAGCCCCAGCCCTCCCTGGCTTCCAAATTGCACGGGCCAGACTCAAAAGTCATGGGATTGTCTGCTGATTAGACTATAATCAATCCAGGATAAACAAAACCAGCAATTACTATTGGCATTATTTCTGTGAACTTGACTTAAAGTTTCAGTATCATTGGTCCAAAGTACTTTTTCTGAACGGGCTGTTTTCAGGAACTGTGTTATTTTGGCATCATCATTTTATAGGGAGGGAACAAAAAATTCATGAGATTCCATTTGGCCTGAAAAGCAAAAACATCTGTTTGATGCATGAGTAAATTGCTGGCTTCTATTTGGCCATCCAAAAAAGGGCAAAAATTAAGATACCAAACATAAAAGAGTACATGAAAAAAAAAAAAAAAGAAAGAAATTACAAAGAGGATTTAAGATAAGCATCTTTTTATAATGCAGGCTATTTATAGTGTTCTGTTTTGGACTTGCCAAAGCATGCCTTTATATATTAAAAAAAATCCCTAACAACAAAAACATCTCTAACCTTTAGTAATATTCATTGACTTTGGCAATGCATATTGATAGTCTTGATTAGCTGCAGGATTACAGTAATGCTGCCCAGTCATTTCTGGGGCAAGCATGAGTTATATTGACCATCATTGTCTGCTGCTTGGGGTTAGGCACCATTAGAATTGAGCATCTAAACAGCTACTGGCTGTACTGCTAGTTTCCACAAAGGTGAAATCTTGTGACAAAGATAATATTAAGAGGTTTAGTAAGGCTGCTGATGTGTTTGGATTGGTTTGATTTTGTTTTCCTGAGTTGCTGTTAACTTGTGCAACAAGGGAAGCTGTCAGTATGGAGTCACTTATCTAACATGTGTAGGATAACACTATCCTCCATGATCTAAGATCTCTTGAAAGGCTTTATGTTGCTCTATAATTCATTCTGTCTAATTTACAGCTGCTTTAATAGCTCTCAATTCTTTGTTCTGAAACACGATTCAATATTTTCAAACTTGCTCATTTTGAGAAAAAAATCTTCCTTTTGAATAACTGTGCATGAGGAAAAGATCCAGAAAAATCTTTAACATTTTATGTAGACCATATGGAGTCAGTATTTTTTTTTCTGTTTAAAAGAATTAAAATATGATATTTGGAGGGTTTTTATAGATTGATTAAAATACAGTGTAAGTTTCGATACCCTAAGACAACCTCCTAGAATATTTTCCTGACCATATTTTGCAGTTTCCATTTCCTGGTTTCTGCCGGGCTACCTGAGCTCAGAATCAGTCCCAGCTGGGGGTTGGGAAAATGCATTATTTCACTTAAATCAGAACTGTGGCATATATATGTACATATATATAAATATTTCCCTGAAGGGACAACACACAGATCTACAAAGAATTTGGCCTGTTTTATTTGGTGCTGTGAAAATGTGCATGTCTGTTTTCAAATACATTTTGCAGAGTGTTACTACAAAGCATTAAAGTTTTCCAGTTGCTGTCTTTATAAAAGTTGGACAGCACAAGAGAGGCTTTTAAATACTTTTAAATCGTAATGTAACATTTGGCATAGGACTCTGACAAAAGATGGATGTGCAAAGACCAAAAAAGGTGGTGAGGTTTGTTTTTGTTTTAAAATTAGACAACTTGGGTTCTATTTCACCTCAAGTATGAGTAATTATGCTAGTTTAGCAATTATTAGAGATGAAAGAAATTCTGTTAGATATGAGTCTCCTAAACTTCAGTAGCTTTAGTTTTAGCCAGGATAATGATCAAGGAGTAGTTGGCCATATGCCTAGGGACTATGCTGTAGCAAAAAAGATAGGGCTGATCTTGGGGGTATCCTTATTACAACATGTTATAATTAACATTTTCATTCGGCCCTCCTACTTTCAAAAAAAATCTGCTTTACTTTTTTTCTGTGCACACACTGGTAAGACTGCACAAAATTGCTCTGTTCCAATAAATTTTTGAACCAGGACAGTTGTCTTCCATATTTAGAATATTAGTTAACACTGACCATGTGTTTTTTCCCCATTTCATCTTACTTACATTTCATATACATTTTTTTCCTTCTATACCGCGTAATTATTAAGAAAAAAAGATGTAGAAGATTTCTCCCCCTCTTTAGGATTTAGTCTAAGTTATACATGTCCTTCTGGGCTGTGCACGTTTGGGTTTTAGATTTTCCTTTAGCTAGGGTGATGCTGTGCATGCCATACTGCAACTGTTCTTTGTACAGTTGAATCCATAGAATGTGTACTCAAAAGGGTTGTAGGGCTGTTACTTACCAATTCTGTGCAATTAAAACCCAATGAAATTTTATTTGGGGGGCTTGTTTTCATTGTGGTCTCCCTCCTTTTCTTTGTTGTGTCATGGGAGTAAGGCAGAAGGGTGTTTTTTCAGTGAGTGATTCGTCTCATACTTTCACTTTTAAATGTAGGTGCAATTAGGTGCAATTTTTCTTTGGAAGAGTAAGAATTCTAGTCCGTCAAGATATCTTAAAGTTATCTATCTATCTATCTATCTATCTATCTATCTATCTATCTATCTATCTATCTATCTATCTATGTTAGTATAGTGACATTCCCCCCCTTCTTTATTTAATGTGATATGGGCTTATTGTAGTTCTTGAAAAATGCAATATCAGTAACTAGCTAGCCTTCTTGCAAATTTGGCAGTGCTAATCCTTAGTTAGACAGCTGGCTGAAGCAGAACACCTTTTTGTCCTGAGGAAAAATGGATGGGATGTTGATAGTGAGGATTCTCAATGTTTTCCTTCTGCCTCAAATCCAGGTTTTGGAAAGCTTATTCTCTCATGCAGAGGCAATAACCTGGAGCATGAATTTTGTCCTTACCTAACACAAATAAATGTAAAACTACTCTCCAGTTTCTCACAGAGATGCTCAGTGTTCCACACAAATATGGAAAAGCTAGAGGACTTCTATATCTAAATGTCCTGGTTGACTGTAAAATAGATGGCTTTTGTGCACAGTCCCTGGGACCTGTTGTACCCTCACTATTTTCATGTTGTGTTTTGCTGGAAAAATATATTTCAAACAATGAATTCCTTGATAATTGATTTTCTAGTTTCATTTTTCTGTTTTTCACTCTTTTGGTAACGTATCAAGTTCAACTTCCATTATTGATTGATTCATTTTTGTGAAAGAAGCTTTAAAAACAATAATAAAATAACTGCTCTGTTTCTAGACTGGATGATGTGATGTAGTGAGGCAGTATCCTTGAGAAGACCAGGCTATGCTTTGATCAACAAAAACTTTCTCTGGCACTGAATTATGATGGCTGGGGTTTTTTTTCCAGACAGAGTCAAGTGACTTTCTAACTTTTGACAGTGGCAGTAGGAAGGAGGAGGGGGTGGGGAAGTTAATTATTTTCCACCTCCAAAGAATACAATTGTGAGGAAGGAACTTTCTGATTCACTGGTTCCAGGACAACAGGATGTCAAGATCCATGCCTGATGTAACGTTTTCACTCTGAAGATGGGAGGAGGAAATGGGTTTGTATTGGCCTCTGCGTGCAACCACTGACTGGGAAGGGATTTTGTTACGTGACTTACAAAGAGCTAGAGCACAGGAAGAGATTTGGTTTGCAATTTCTGGTGAATCTGTTGAGTAGGACACTTGCTTGTCAGATTAAAATGTAAATCAATGAAGAAAGGTCAGAAATCTTTAAGGAAAAAAAATTTAAAAAAAGAGCTTGTATGCTGCAAGATGTTTAGTGCTTAGATGCTGCTCTGCTTAGTTTGTAGCTGCTTAGTGGAATAGTCACCTTGCACCAAACTCTTGGATTCTTTATATAGTTCACAGATGCTTAGGGGTTTATTAATGTTGTTGAGTGGAAATTATTTTAAGGAGACAGTAGGAAAAACTTGGAAATAATAATGTCTTGGCTCCTCCTCTGTTCTAGATGTGGGTATCTTAGTGCAACAGGGCATCTCATAGCAGTCACTTACCTGACTCAGGTTTTGGGGATAGAGATAAAATTCCTTTCCTCCTAGGCTAGAAAGAATTAAGGTGGTGTGCTGCTGCTCTTCCTCTCTCCTTTGCTGAAGAGGAAAAAATCTTTGCTCTGCTGGGATGTGAGAGGCAGGAGTTCTGTTTTGTGCTTTGTCTAAAGGTGTTTTATCTGTATCTCACAGGGAGGACATCAGTCATTACACAGCAACATACTGTGTTATGAGTGTGAGTTGCCCTGTTATTTTTGTCAATGCCATTCCCCTTTTCAAAAGTCTAATTATTTTTTGGACAAGAGGGTGAGAAAGAGCAGGAGGCTCAGGGCTCTAATAGCTTGAGTACCTTGAAGAAAAAAGGGGAGACCTGGGTCCTGGTCTGCCACGTACTTTCTGCCACTTCTGATGAATTATTTCAGTGCAACTAGAATTGGATTCCACTTATCCCACTTCCTGTGACAGTGCCCCAACCACAGGGATAGAATATCATGCTAATTCTTCTTGTTTCTAGTTCAATGAATATTGTAGATGAAGTATGGTAGCTTCAACAGCAATGAATGAGTGCACTTCAAGTCTGAGGGTAAGTGTTCTTTGTTAGGAAGCTCCCAATGTGAGTACAAATCCTTCTGATAGAGGAGAGAGTCCAGCTGGTGCCACCCACATCCTGGGTGAGTGATCTAACCAGTGGATACAGGCAAGAGGGGAAAAGGAAGATGTATTTCAACCCACACATTTTCTGCCAGTGTTTTATAGCAACCAGGGAAGGGTATATGAACTCTCAAGACCCAGCCCATAAGGTAAGCAGGAGAATACTCAATTGCCCACTGTCCAGCTGTGGTGGGGCTTCAGTGTGATTTCAGCACTGAGAAAGCCTCAGTGGTAAAACCACAGTGGCATCTGAACTGAGCTGCTGACAATTTAGATGCAGCATCTCCTCACTAGTTTTTTGGCTTCTAAGCTCCTCTGTGGATATAGACCAGATTGCTGTTCTATATGATAGAAAGTCATCTAGAATGGAGCAGAGAGTCTGAGGGATCAAAAATTAACTTATAAAACCCTAGTATAGAATAGAAGGAGAGTTCTGATAAATCAGGGGTAATCTCAGTTGAAAGGAAGTAGGTGTTTGGTTTGGTTTGGTTTTTATTGACTCAGATAAATGTACGTCTTTAGGTAATAGAGCTAAAGCATGCAGCTGTGTTTCAGTTTGGTATTGGAAGGGTCAGACAGCCCAAAGTCCTCAATGTAAGTGTCCCATTTTAGGCACATAAATAAATGATGTAACTTTCAGAGGGAAGGATCATCTACAGTAACCTTTACTGTAAGACTTCATAGCCCTTCTTTTTATCACCTGTCTTTAGACTTGTGTAATGTTGGTTACTTTGAGGTTCTATGATCCATACATCAGTTTAATTCCAATTCCTCTGTCATGATGAGTTTAGACTTTTGTAGACAGTGTTTAGAGGATTTCCTGTTTTCTAAGCACAGTTGAAAATACAGTCTGAAGCACCAGGAATTAATATTTGTCGTTTTGAGTAGGAAAGCTGAGGTGATATACAGCTTCAGGATACTGAGGGGAATAACTCTGAATGTGTTCATGTTAAGTACTGGACTTGGTAAATAGAGTTAAAATTTATCTTAGCCTCCTAATTTCTGTCTTCCCCCAAAATGGACTGGCTGCCCACAGCACATTATCAGGAATGGAGGTGGAGTACTTGGTCTAGGACAGGCAAGACAGCTGAAAGTTCTGACCCTGGTTCTAAGAACTGTCTCCCTCTTGCTTTGCTAATTCTCACCTTGGTCCTCAATTTGACTCTGAGATCTATTATAATCTGTTGCATTGCATGGTAGAGAGTCTTAGGGATGGCTGAAATTTACTTGAGGTTTATAAAAAGCTCTAAGATTCTTTGGAGAAAAGCACTTTAAAAAATATAACCTTATTAGTTTACTTAACAATAGAAATATGACTATATGTATATGTGATTTAGCCTTTTAAAAGGATGCATGGTTATGGAGGCAAAGTTAGAATTTCATACAGGATTAATTAATTTATTACCTCAACTATCCCAAAAAGGATATCTTCCCTCCCACTACCCAGCTTTGGGGTTTAGAATTATACCTCTGCTGCTGGAAAGAGAATCTTCTGCCTTTTCTGCACACACTGTTATGTAAAACTGGACGTCTTTAGGCTGTCACATTTGGATACTGTTGTCCTTGAGATCAAGGGTTGGAAGAATATCCAAAGGATTTCTTAAGCATAATTTCTTTCCACTTAAGTATATTTATTACTTTTATGTTTATGTGCTGCCTAGGAAAATACTTTATTTTAGCATAAGAATAATATTTTCCAACCACTGCAGTTTAATTGGGAACTCCTAATTCAGTCATTCTACAAGAAGAACATTAGGGGAAAAAAAACAAGCTCAGTGTTGGGAGAGACTAAAGAGAGGAGTGAAGAATATGAGTGCTATGAGGGACTTTGTCTTCTGGAAAAAGCAAATGCAAGAGGAAAGAATGCTTTATATAACAGGAATCTTTTAAGGAAAATAATTTCCAATGTCAAGAGAATATTGTTACCATGCTGGGGGGGAATAGAAATAGGAAAAGGGATATGTCACAGCACAAAGGAAAACAAATCAGCCATATACATATTCATGCATATGATTAATTGGACTTTTGTAAAGTTGTGGCTACACACAGAACTGATTTTCAATGGAGTTCTGGAATGTAGATATTTGAAATGTGAATATGCTAATGCATTTCTTTTTCCAATTGTCCAAACACTGAAGTCATGGGGAGGATTTACATTTCACAGTCAAACTGGTAATCTAGCTAGTAGCTGATAGACATGAGTTGATGCTAGCTGAAGCTGGTCAGAAAACAGTACTTTCTTAGTAGTTCTGAACTTTAATGAATGTCAGTTATCTTAAAGGCCATTATACAGCATTCTGAAATGTTTGCTGAATTCCAGAAGTCACCCACTGAATTGCTGCTCTCGTGTGCCACAGCCAGGTGTGAAATCCTGTGCTGGCACGGGTCAGCCAGAAGGGTTTGAGAGGTGAGTCTTAGACACCAGTGGTACCTAGGGAGAGAAGAAAGCCAGGGAAGGTGTAGCCCTAGCAGGTGATTCATTGACACGTGATCCTCAATTTAATACTTCTCTGTAACTTCTTTAATTTCAATTTTGTATCCTGACTGAACCCTTGTGGAGACGTATTTCCACAGCATGTTATTGCAAAGTGTGAAACATCTTTAGAATCCATTGACTTTAATAGAGCTAGAGGATACTCAACGTCCCCTGCAACTGGCTCTTAAATTTGCCTTCTGCTATATGATTAATCTGTCTGCTCATACTTAATATCTACCTGTAGATGGTGGCAGTATGAATGTCCTCTTGGTTTTTATGTGGCCACGAGGAGTAGTGGAGAGATACTTCCAGAAATTACAGTCATTTGTAGATACTGAAATAATGGCACACACGTTTTATTTCTGTTCTGTCTCAGTAACTCAGTAAATTGTGTATTGATTATGCTAATACAGCTAGTGTCTCTATTACTTGTCTGCAGAAATTATTCAAACATGTAGATTGAAGATGCACTTGGCAAAGTTACCATCCTAAGAAAAAGGCTTTTGTGCAAAGATGGCTTTAAATTGAATTACTAATCATATGCTAATGGAAGTTTATAGATCAAGTATTGAATTGTACAAAATGTAAAGTGCAAGGTAAAAAAAATGTATTCTAAACTTCCTATCCTGACAGTCTTAGTTGCTACATTAGGTTTATTTTTCACATCTCTCAAGGAATATGTTTTATGAAGGGATAAATCAATAGCAATCTATTTTTATAGTTTATTTTGGGATATGTAGCTTCTCCTGCTTTGTTTACCAAGCTGAATAGAGGCTCAGGCATTTGGGGCAGTTATTTTTTTTCTTTTTCAAAATTTATTAATCTACCTAGACTAGAAGAAAACCGACTTTTTTCAATTATCTTTTGCTTTTATTTTATTATGGTTTGTTGTAGGTCAGAAACCATAAATCTTAGCCAGAATTCTCCAAAAGGCTTCCCTTTCAGTGAAAGTGTAATTTTCCACATTTCTAATTTTATCTATTTCTTTTCTGTACAAGTTTTTTCCAGGCATCAAGCAGAAATGCCTTGTGCTCTTCCTTAGGGTGCTAAATCTACAGATTAACTTTTCAGAGAAGGGGAATCCTGGTTACTCAGTAGAATATGAATGAAATTTTGCAAGCTAGAAAATCTCTATCTATTTTGTAGCAACTTTAGAAAGCAATCTCCTTACTTTATGGTCTTACCATGAGTCTCATGAACAGACTAAGCAAAAGGGGTGAAATCCTCATTGATCAGCAGGTGTTGCTGTAGAGCAGTCAGGAGCTTAGTTCTAAATTTAGGACCTCTCTATCAAAATTCCCACAGATTTTCCTCATTGGCTGTCCTTGATGGTTCTACTTGATTTGTTGCATTTTTTTTTTGTTTGTTTTGTTTTCTTTTGGTTTATTTTTGTGTTGTTGTTTTTTATTTTTTTTGGGGGGTATGTTTTTGTTCATTTATTATTTCTTTATAAAGGACTAGCTGGTCTTAATGTTGACAGTCAGCAACTTAAGCATGAGATGTGCTCTGAACTAAAACCAGGGTTTGCCTTGGACACTGGCTGAAGCATCTGAAGCTGAAACATCTTAACCTTTCACATGGATATAGCTTCAGTTTAGAGATACATTTTTTTTTTAAACTAAAATTTTAAAAACTGTTATCTGTCCAACCCACAGTTTTTATAATGGGAGATAGAACTGACATGTTGAATTTCTCTTTTACCTCACTGATATATTTTTTAAATTGCTCTCAAGGAGCGTGGTGCCACAGTTGTAGTGATCTACTCCTCTTTTAAAATTTTATTACTTGGGGTTCCTGTTTTGGTTTCTCAGAAGTTGTCCTGAGAAAATGGGTAGTAGGAAATTGATCATTTGTTGTTTTAAGGAACAGATGAGTCAATTGAGAAATATTACTACAGCTAACGAAACAGGTGACCTGTGGTCATAAACACATAGTTGTAGGGACAAGGAATATTGTTGCTCTTGTGACAACATGTATCTACAAGTTCTGTTCAGCTGTAAGGTCACTTATTCATACTGGATTGATAATGTAATATTCTGCTTTCCTGAGGCCTCTCCTTCACTGGTATTCTGCCTTCATTACACAGGATTCGTCTTACCTTATGCTAGGATGTGGTATATGCTATAATGAAGGTGACATCTCTGTGTGCAATTACAGTCTTAGGGTATCAATAATTTTGATGTTTGAATTAATAATATATCATACATACTACTCTTTTATTTGCCTACCATCCTTGCTCCTTTTTTAGTTACATGCCATGCTCGTGCTAGAAAAAGGGTTTTGGTTAGCAAAATTTAAATCATCCTCTCGTATAGATTCTGTTTAAAGGTGTCTTCCTCTTCTGAAAGAAAATGGCACAGTAAATATTTAAGGGACGTTAATATTGGTTACTTGTCATTCTGCCTTTTTTAGCTGAGTTTAACAGTGGCCTGAGAGCTGAAACAGCATTGAAGTTTTCAGAATCTGTTTGTGAAAAGGTGTTAAGTGCTAATCGAGAGCTTTTCTGATGCTACCAGCTGTAGCCTACTGAATGTAAGGAATACCCTTGCAAGTTGGAGGAAGGAGCTAACTTAATGCAAAGGAAAATAAGATGCATTTTGTAGGTGACTTGCTAATTCAGTGGGTTTTGTAGAATAGTTTTCTTTTTTCTTTTTTTTTTTTTTTTACCATTTTCCCCCTAAATATGGTTTTATTTTTCCTGACAAATATGTCAGTCTAATTGACTATTATTGAAAAGTCTGTGCCATGGCCTGTTGTGATCTACTTGTTTTCTGTTGTGACTGAAAATCCTTAAAGGGATGAGCAAGGGTTTAGAAAAATGCTAACCACAATGCTACCTGCTCTTATACTTGTTTTCTTTTTCAAGTGCACTGAAGACATAGTGGTCAGCCTTTGTTGAAAGCAAACCTCAGCTCTCACAGAATTTTCAGATCCCAAAATAGCAGGGAAGTTGTAAAATGTTTGTTTTCACACGGCATACACTGCCATGTTTTCATGGTACAAAATTGCATACCTGGAAACAATTAGTTAGGCAGTATTCATGTTTATTTTTTCCATTTTAGGAGCTAAAAATGTTTGGTGTACCTCTCAGTCAGCAGTGTGAAGCTGAGTACATTTCACTGTGCAATCAGATCTCAGGAGCAGTGAGAGATTCTGGTACTGCAGCTGGTGGCAGTAGACATTGAGGACAAAACAGCAGAAAAAATTAACTCTTTCATTTTGGTTTACACATTATAGTGGAGATCTTGTTTACTTCTCAGCAGGTAGCCACTTGGGAATCAGTTATTGAAAATTCACATTTGAAGACCTCAATTCCATCTTGAAAGTTAAGAAATGGTAGAGTTCTTAAACTGCTTTTTTGAACTGAGAAGGGACATTTACCATGGTTGAGGACAGCAGATAACACCTACAACCTTTAATAAGGCTGATTAGTAGGTAGTGATGATCAAAGTGAGTGTGCTCTAGAGGGAGGGAAGAGTGGACTCATTTTCAGTTTTAGAGCTTGTTCTTAAGTACATTTTTTGGAAATATATCAGCAGCTAACAAGGGACATAAATAGGGTCAGATTAGGCTGCTGCAGAGGTTTTCCTGGGAATTTTGAGGGGGTCACAATAGATGGTATTTTTTTAATTATTAATTGTATACTAGTTTTATTCATTATTTTTCTTGTTTTATTAATGAAACTGACTGATCTGTGCTACCTTAGAGAAAAATCTTTCTATTTAGCTTAGCTTGCGTTTGACCATGTGCTCCCCAAACCTGAGCTTTTCCCACTGCTTTCTTTGTCTGACCAGTTTCCTTCAGCTGTGAGGATGCTGGGATGACTGCTTCAGTGTAACCAAGAAAATCCTGCAGTGTTATCACAGCTGAGGTACTGGTAACATCATGGCTGCAAAACACAAGTTGAGCTCGTAAATTAGGTCATAAAATCATACTTTGTGAAATACTGGACTGACTGCAGGGCTGGGGAAACTTTTATCAGATCTCTGTAGATGAGAAGAGTTTGCTTGCTAGCCACAGCTCTGGGATAGAGATATAGATTGTTTAGAGTCCTTCAGAGATTGTACTTGACTCTTTCTGATATATGCACTGTATTACAAGTTTCTGGTGTTCTAAGAGTGTCCTTATGAAAACTGGTGTTTTTTTTCTAGAAACTCAGATTCTAGAAACAACCAGTTGTATGAAGCCTTGGGGTTGGCGGAGGAGGAAAAGAGGTACCTGTGGAGTGTGTATATGTATCTCTTCTTTTGCATATATGTCTAGATTTATATGTGACCCCTAAGTGTTGCACTCTCTTGTCCCAAGAACCAGGAAAAATGCCTCAACTCTTTGGACTTTTAATTCAGTTGCATGATTATTTTTTGAGATCTGAATTCTTGGGAGTGGAAATGCTGCAGAAGTGCAGTCTTTCCCCTTTCAGCTTTTTCCCCTGTGGAGGCAGAATGAATTCTTTTCTCTCTGCTGTTCTCTAACTCAAAGAACTCGGTCTTTGGGAGAATAAAAAGGAAATGGTTCTGCCTTTTAGCTCTTCCCTTACTTTTGCTTTGGGAGAGTCAATCTTACTTAGGCATTGTATCAGAACATAAGAGAACAGCGCTCTCTAATTTTTCAAAGTAGCAGCAGAATGGCTCTTGTTAGGTTCACTCACCCAACAAGTTTTGAATAGTGAATCTGACAAGAATTGTATTGTTTTTAGTTCTACTGCTCTGGAAAGCTGTGAGCCAAGGGAAAGATGCTGGCATGGTATATACAGTAAAACAGCATGGGGTTAGTTCTCCTTTGCAAGGCTGTCTGCACTGCTGAGATGTTTGCTACTGAATATAGGATTATTACTATTTTTTAAAGCTTATGTGTGAACTAGCACACACACCTCTCCCATCTGCCAGGAGAAGGCTTTCTCTTATCTGTGTGGAGCAAGCAGAATCTTAAAGCCCATAATTGTTCTCTTATTTAGATCCGTAATCAAATACAGTAAAGTGCATTGAAGACAAATATCCCAGAGGAAATTCGATTTGTTTTTTTTAAGCCATGAAAAAGATTTGGTCACTCTGCTCTCAGATTTGTAGCTTCCATACAGCAATGAATTCTGTCTTGGTCTGGTCTCCACTTTCGCACTTTGCAGTGCAGCTTTTCTTGCCCGTGTTGTGCAAGCATTGCTGGCTTTCAGAACTGAGGCTGGTGTAAAGATCTTGAAACACTTCAGCTACCTACCTAACATCTTTTTTGTTTGTTTTGTTTTTGTTCTGTTTACCTTTTTCTGACAGTAGAAGAAAATGAAACAGAGGACCATCAGGCAGGTGTGGGACACACAGCCGCACAGACTGGTAATGCTGAATTCCTTCATTAGTGCTTGCTTACCATTTGACAACAGTGTGAGGGATTTTGTATCGGGGTGTTTTTGCAAAGCCTGCACTCTTCTTTCTCTGTTTCAACTTAGAATGCATTCTTGGGGCTTGCAATGGAAAATAACATTTCTCTCCCCTTACCTTTCAATTTCTGACAATTAGAAATTCTGCCTTTTGTAGGTCAGCTGACTGAAAGTGAGATGCTCCTAAAATACAGCATGCTTTTCATTTTTTCTTATTTCCTTTTTTTGTTAAATTTAATCCTTCTCTACGTTCCCCATTTAACCAACCCCCCATGCCATTTCAGATAAACTTTATTATCCATTTCATTTAAACTATTTCTGTATTTCTAAAATATGTGGATAGGGGTGATTTCTTTAAGGAATGTTTGTATAATTTCTTGACAGAGATTAATTAGGGGCTCTTTAATTTTAATAAGTAAGATTGGGTGGACAAAACTGTTGTTTGAGCCAGGATCACAGGGAAAAGTATTGTTAATAATCACGAAGCAATAATTGTTAATTCCCCAAAACAACAAGGACTTCTTTGTTCTCTAACATGGTTGGAGAATGCAAGAAATAATTTGTTTCTGTCTTTGCTACTGGTTTCACAGAATTTTATCTGAAGAGAAGGACTGACTCATCTGCATAGGCTTATTCATTCAGCTGAGGTCACCTTTTGGAGTAAGGTCTGGCTCCTTAAGGATATTCCTAGAAGGCTAGTCATGTCTGAATACATGTAGGTAATCTGTTTGAGAACAGTTGGAGCTATTCCTCTCACGAAGGTGAAGAATGCAGGTTTTTTTTTCTTCAGCTTTATATTTCTGTGTGTGTCCTATGGGTTTGTGTTTGGTGCCTTTTATAGGTCCTAATGGCTTTGTGCATAAAGCAGATTGTTTGAAGAGAGCAAATAAAAGCAAGGGAGTTCTTTGCCTTTTTAATGGGAAATTTCTCCAACTCTTTTCAGCGTACATGTGTCTCCATGTATCTATCTGCAAATTCTTGAAAAAAGCCAACTTGGCCTGCTTTGGACACATGAAGTAACAAAATAAGCAACTGCAAAACCAGAGATCAATGTCAAGGAATGGTGGCTCTCCTACTTTATTTTTTTTTTTTCTTAAAATAATTCTCAGTAGTTAAGTTGCGTTGCTAGTTCTTTATTTACCATTGTGTCCTGTGTTGTTCTCTGTTTATTTCTAGGCAGGATTTAGCATTCTGATTTTCTCCATAGCAAGAATGCAGTGCCAATATAAAAAACAAAAAAACCAATAGAGCAAGCAGTACAGAAGGCCTGCACTGTGTACACACTGCCAGAAGTTTTTATAGTAATACTTTGTATCTAAGCTCTGGCTCTAACCATTAAATGTGCTTTTTATAGAGTACCAAGTTATAATGTAGTGCAGCTACGGCATATTAATCTTACTGCAGAGATTTAATGAGGCAGTTGTTTTGCGATGGACACTATTGGGAGCAGAGAGCGACAGAGTTTTACTTTACCACTGAGCTGAAGAAATATTCCTTGCTTGGTAATAATTATAACCACATGATCTAAGTTTTCCTTTCTTTTGCCAGCACTTTTCCATGCAGAAGTGGCTTGGAAGGAGGTCTACTGCAAGGCAGTGAAATGGATTGGAAAGGAGGCTGTTTTCTTGGTAGTTTGATGTTTTAGTTGGGATTATCTATGGATCCTTGCAGCATAGGCAGAAATATGTAAGATGAGTTTCAAGAATACAGACAGTCTTTGCCAGTCCACTGAGATGACTTTTAGATATTCATTACTTTTACTTGACTTTTATATGGGTTATAAAAAGTAAATGTGGTGAAACCTCATTTTTACATGGGCAGAATAGAATTTCTGCTGGTTGGCCTTAAACCGCTCCCATACTTGAAATTAATTGAAGTCCATGGCTTTATTGCCTCCAACACTTTTAAACCAATGCAATTTTTCATTTTCCCCGAAGTTGCAGTTTTATTAGACCAAGTTACAGCAATAACATCCCTTATGAGAATGAGGAAGAAGGGAAGGGGGGAACCACCTGCCAGGGAACATAGTAATGAGAAAATCATGCTTCTTTTAATTTCCATTTATAAATAATGTTAACATAATCAGGAAGAGAAGACAACTGTTCTTTCTCTTATTTTTTTAAAAGTGCCTTAATAGGCAGAATTTATTTCTCTTCGAAAAAAAGCAACTTTCATTAATTTCTAGACTAGATAATTTCCAGTGGTATCTGAAGGTGGAGAGGATGTGTGTGTACTGTTGCTGATGGGTATTAAAAATTTCAGTTGGTGGACAAGCAGCCTCCAAAATAGGGCAGAGAAGCCTCTGGAAATCACAGTGGTATTTGCAGATGTTGGGAAAAGTAATTTTACTATGAACACCATCTTATTGAGGGAATTGTGGCTGTGATTGTTGCAGATACTGTGGAGAAAGAAATGTGGGAGGTGAATGACATTTGCCTTGAAGCCTGTATGTGAGCCTGAGCTTTGAACAAGAGGTTAAGGAGAAAGTACAGATGAATGCATATTGCATTTATAAAATATTTTATTCTAGTCTTCCAAGAGAGCTTCTCAAATAAGGCAGCTTATCCTCAATTTAAGTAACTATTTAAGGTTAGACTGGCTCTTGATGGAAGATATTTGTTGTTGAAACAGAACAGCTATCTATTCACAAAACCTCCAAATGATATTTGCTCTCTTTAAACATCTTTATATTTTGATGGTGACATCTCTTCACAGAAGCAGATCACAGTGGAAATACATTCATTGAGAGGGGCTGAGACTGCCAGAACTCATTTCACAAAGCTGTCATAGGCTAAACTTGAACCTAGGTCCCAGAGGGTCCCACTTAAGTGTTGACCTAAAAACAAATGTGCCAGTTGGCTAGAGCATGTATTCTAAAGTTGCAGCAGAAGGGAATAAGCTTGACTGACTTCTGTCCCTGTAGAGTTTATATCTGCAAATGCAGAAGGAGAAGCAAAACATTATTAGTCTTAAAATGATTCTAATTTTAATAACTGGTTGCTAAGTATGAAGCTTTAAATTGAGTGATCCTTTAGGCTTTTGTGCACTAAGGGGTGCATGTGTGCCTACGTTTGTGTGTGTTGCTGAATTCCTGTAAAATGCAAGTGTTTCTGAATAGTGAGTCTCAAGAATTCCCTACCCTCCCTTTTCTTTCCTTCAGCACTGTACTTGGAGCAGAGTCAGACACTACCCTTATTTTAAAACAAACAGGTCTGTAAACTTTATGTGCAGCATTTAAATACTCATGTTAAAATTCAGACCTAGTGCCCACATTTCCCTGAGTGCTGTCAATTTTATGAGATGAAACTGGGAGCTTGAGCTGAACAACTAATAGTATGCAGTATGCACATGCTGCCTTCCAACAAGTGTTTAATGATGTTGGGGTCAGTTTGCAACAGTTAAGACAATTATTTCATTTTCTGAACTGTTTAGAACCTGGAGATCTCCTAGCTACTTTTATTAATATTTTGAACTATTTTGGAAAATGAATCAGCAATGGAAGTTATTAGATTTAAAATATTCAATAATGTCTAAAATGCCATAAAGTCTTTTTATAATTAGTATACCTTTTTTGGTTTGTAAATTTGCAGGCTACTTTTCTATTTGGAAGTAGCTGCCCAAGTGGAAATTTCCACTCTTGAAAGAACCTTGTGGATGTAATTTGTCATGTAAGAACTCAGTGTATAGACAGGACGTTTGCACAGCAAATGTATTTTTGCTTTCAGAACGTGTTTTTTATTTTTAAAAAATAATCTGGTTTCTCTCTGTAATATAATTCCCTTAAAAATAAATACTGCCCTTTACCCCTGTCAAAGAAATTCCTTGGTTTTGATCACAAGCCACATGGCATGAGAAAGACTTCCTGACATGGGTCATTTCCAGTTTCTGCTTGCGGGTCCATCTGTGTTTGCACAGTTGAAGGGCAGGGTGCAGCAGTATGGACCAAAGGATACAGAGAGATGATGAGAGCTCTGACCTTGGTTGTGGGCAGCAAGAAATACAGGAATGGCTGTGCCCAGATGACTGTAGGGTTCTGAGAACGGATGTGAGCGGTTTAAAGTGGAATTGCCTTCCTGCTTTTCCTCACACACCACTCTACCCCCAGTATAAATGTAGTGTTGGCATGTTCTAGTTTCTCTTCTTCCAAGGAGTTGTGCATGATCCTAATCAATTTCAAATAGGGTGTGTTCACAGATACCACCTCTCTGTTCCCCTGGCCAAGGAGCCTTCTCCTGGTTACTCACTCATTTGGCTAAAGGGTGAAGCATCTTAAAATGTACTTGCACAATATCCTATTATTATAGGAGTTCATTCTTGTTTTCTAAAATGGCTTGTTTCGGTCTCAGCTCTCTCAAATATCTAAAAGGAAAGATGATGCAGCCAAAGCAGAAAAGGGAAAAGTGGTGAAACACTTGCATTCCTTTTGCTGGAATGTGCACAACCATTTCTCTTCTGCATTTCACTTGTTGTACTGTGGTTCCCAAGGAAAAACAAAGTTAAGTGCCAGCTTGCTTTATTAGGAAAGACAGATTGGTTTATTTCTGTCTTTGAAGGAAGCTTTTAGTAAAATGGGCAAAAAGTCAGGAGTAGTTAAAGCTACTGTGTTCCTCCTCAGAGGAGGAAGAAAAGTTCTAGGCTCCACATAATCTCACTGAGCTGGTCATCTGCAGAACTGAGGCAGTGCATTGAGCTGTGCGGTGTCTCTGCACGCATGGGTCGGTGGTGAGGCTGCATCTTTCTTTTAGTTAGACGTTTCAGTTGGGCTCAGGACTGCTGATCTGAGGCTGGAGCTATCCTGCTATCCTCCAAATGCCTGTTAATATAGCTTTTATAAAAGAGTAGTTAGTTTCCAGTTTTCCATGATCTGGCAAACACAAGAACTTGATGAGCACTATCTTTAATTCATACACAAGTTCAGAGCATGAGAAGCATTTTGACCTAGGGTATAAGCTTTCCAGTGCTTTGTTTGTGTCAAATAGTGTGGTGATGGAGTAGTGGAGTGGGTTGTAAAATCAAGATTAATTTCATGTTTATGTAAATCAAATTTGTTAGTCTCTTAATTCTGGTAATTTCCTGTGAAACGCTGTAGTTAACAGTGAAAAGAAGTTCCTGCACACTCATTGATCTGATTTTTCTTTTCATTGAAAAACTAATTGCATAGGTGGTTTATCCTTTCTTATGATGATCAAAACGGCTTCAATAGCTGTGATAAAATTGACAATCCTAACACTGAAGCATGGAAGAATAACCTGAGTGAGAAACGGAGCTGCATTTGTGGGAGTAGAAGGGAAATTTGCTTTTCATTGAGATTAGAAAAAAAAGAAAGGAAAAAAGCCTCTCTTGCTTATTTAGCAATAAATTCTACAGTGTGCGCTCATGCCAAATAGTTTTCTTCTCATCCTTAGTACAACAACCTATTTTGATTTTTTTTCTTCTTGAATGTTCTCTTCTTACACGCCTGACATCACAGTCTTGATTTTCTTTCAGACCCTAACTGTAAACTAGAAGACAAGGCAGAAGATGGAGATGTGCTAGACTGTAAGAAAAGGCCGGATGAAGGGGAGGAGTTAGAAGAAGAAGCTGTGCACAGCTGTGACAGCTGCCTCCAGGTGTTTGAGTCACTGAGCGATATCACAGAACACAAGATTAATCAATGTCAACTGACAGGTAAACAATACTTATCACTTTGTGTCTTTGTGCACTGCTCTATTTCTGATTCCCATCCTCTGCTTCTGATACCCCCTCCTTTTTCAGTTATTTTATTCCTGCACTTGAGTGCTTGGTGGAGACCTTTATAAACAGATTTTGGGACAGGATTATACTGTAAATGGAGCATTATAAATTTCCTTAATATCAAAGGATATATGACTGCTGTGTGTGTTTTCTAGATGCATATAGTACAGCTTTCCATGCTTTGCTTCTACGTGTATTTTGCTATGTCACTTGTAAATTCAGAGGGCATTTGTAAGTGAGGCTTAAGTGGCATAATGTCACATAAAGAATGAATTTGCACAATGGCCTGTTGCAGATCTGAGCTGGATGTTGTGTTACTCTAATCTGTTAACTACAAATGACTATACAATAATCAGTAACTGAAAGTTGAGAGGAATTAAGCAAATTGTTAGAGGGGAAAATAAGATCTTGGCTTCAGTGAAGGGGCAGAACTGAGTGCTGCTCAGATACTACTGGATTAAGTAGAGCTGAGTGAATGGACCTGTCTACCACCTATATTCCTCTTTGAAATTATTGTAGAGAACCCCCTTACTGAGAAAACTATGTGAAATCTACTGAATTTAAATATAGTAGGCTTTTTTATGGTACACACTGTAGGTCCAAACAGGCTCAGTATCAAGAGAAAGGCACTTGTATTTTTAATTAGTGATTTATTTTTAGCCTGTACAGTGTAAAATGTACTTATTATGTAGTGGAGTTTTGTTAAAAACCTTTCTTTAATATGACTTTGTAAGTGAGAATATTCCCTTTCCATTTGGGCTTTTAGAAAGTGTCTGTGTGTGCTCATGTTTGGAGAGCTTCCTGAGTTTTGGTTCCAATAGGTCCATAGGCTAAGTCCTGCCAGAATGGGACATAAAAGTCAGATAGCAGTACCACTCTTGAGGATGAAAAGATGACGAGCAGAAGAGGAGTAAGTGGGCAGGAATGGAAAAAGGTTGAGGAAGTAATGTGGATCTGTCAAATTATGTTAATCCTCACTTCAAATTATGGAAGATGAAAATCTGCTGCAGCAAGAAGTATTTACTTTTATTAATATACTGCTTTGCCTTTTCTTGCCTGTAAAATGTATTTCTGACTTGAGATACAATCAATTCAATCATTTTCTAATCATTCCTACAAACTTCCAGAATGTATTTTTCTACAGTGATCATGATTTCTGGCAGTATGGATATTCTCTCTTGACTTGAAATAACAAACATTTTTCTCTCCTTTTCTTCATACTTCTCTTTTTTCTTTTTCTCTTTCTGTGTTGAAAAATTAGTGGCTTAACTTGTCTCTTCCTTTCCTCTCCCAGAAAGCACTCACTCTGCCCAAGTCCCCTGGCTCTCCCCTTCACTGTATCAGATCCCATTAATTCATCCCTGTGGGTTTTTTACCTTGTTCTGATACAGCTGTCTCTCCTTTCTGGTTAGTTAGTTAGTTGCTGCCCTCTCCTACCAAGTGTTTTCTCTGCTTTAAAGCTGCAAGCAGAATGCACTGAACAGTGCTTGAACAGTTGGGTTAAGAAACTGAAGAAAAGCAGGTGAGGGGAGCAGTAAATAGGAAGAATCCTGGACCACTGCTCCTGAACACAGCAGTTCTTGCTGAGAGCTGTGTTGCTAAATGAGAATGAAATTAAAGATGCTGATGTGCATGTGTGAAGATAGGAATACACAGATGATAGCAGAGGATGGGGAAATAAAAATGAATCTTGAAGGAAATTTTTTAAGTTCCTAAAAATATCTTTGCTTCTCTTTCAAGGAAACTTGTGATAGTGAATGGGTACAGACCAGGCTGTTTGAAAGCTAATGAAGTGAACAAAAACTGAAACTACACACCCTTCTGGAGTACAAAGTTGACAAAAAGCCAACTGTCCTCTGTTTCTAAATATAAATGACCTAAATACACCCTTAGAGTTGAAAAAGGGGCCTGAATGACGTGGCTGGAGTTAAGGATTTCTTGTTAAGCAAAAAAATACTTAACCGGTTGTTAGTGAGGTAGATTCAATGCAGGGTCCTAGGGTGCATGTGTGACCTCACACGAAGGACACAACAGTCAAAACAACCTCACTGGATGAGATTCTTTTTAGATAATCTGTGACAAACAGTTGACAGAAAGAAGCCTTTCTTTTCTGAAACACAATATATATTTGACAAAAACAAGGATTGTTTTTGGTATTTTAGTCAAGCTCCCTGGACTTTTGTCTTTCTCTTCCACAAGCACCTTTGGGTGCCATGCTCAAAGGTTTTTTAAAGAAAGTGTTATCAAGAAGGTCTGGTTGCTCCTCCCTTTCTCATCACAGTCCTCTGATGAAACAGGGATGAATACAGTTGCTCTGATTGTCTCATTTTGGAGGAGTCCCACTGAAATTAGAAGACACTCTAAGGTGTCAACTAATAAGTCTACAAACATGTCTGTCACTAAGTTGTCAATAAAAAGGAAGAGGCTTAAAAAATTTACTTTTTTCTACTGTATTTTGCTGTTTGGATCAACTATGTCCTCTCTGGAGGAGGGCAGAGTGTATCATCTGCCTTGATGAGATTTTTCCAGTCTGAGTCTCAGGCAGGGAAGAGTTACCTAAGATGTCCATTATGTAAAAATGCCAGGGCCACCATCCTTTGAACGCCACATTTAAGTTGTGAAGCCCTCGAAATCCTTTTCTTCAGTTGGCTGAGCCAGCTGCTGCAGCTTGTCTGGGTTTTACTGAGCTTAACTGAGATGCTCTGTGAGATGCATAGGGAGTGGCACTGCGAGAATTTAAGAACTGTGCATATTGGTCCAGTTGTATGGTCTTTTTCCATTCAGTTATATTGGGTAAAATCAACAGTTATGTTGATGGAACAAACACGATGAAAACACAATGGCTTAAGGCAACCCTCTAGTAAAACCCCGAATATGAAACATGACATTTTTGTGTCACAGTGTCTTCACTGCCCCTAGTTTTACCAACCTTGTAACATGCTTGAGAATTGGGCCTGCCAAGTAAGGTTCTCAAACTGATACTCTGGCTTCTAGTTTTTGCATTTGAAAGTATCAGATGTGTTTCTCTGAAGTTTTGACAGTTCAGTGGAAGGAGTAAAATTGCTTTTTTGAATCTTCATTCTGTACTCTCAACCAAAGACGGGAATGAGGAGAAGGGAGCTGGTTTATTAAACAGTGCTCCCAATCTCTCAAAGTGTCAGTCACCCCCACCTATTCAGAGGACAGTGGAAGATGAGAGTTACTTACAACTCTGTGAGATTCAGCTCTCAGGATCTTGAATTGCTGTTCTCTTGCAGATTTTTTCAAAGGAGGAAAAAAAGGCCTCCCCAACTGGTTCCTTTCTGTAATCTGTTGTTTGAATTGAACTCATGTTCTTTTTTCTGGAGGAGGGCATAGCTGCTCTTTTATCCTAATGTGTGCGCTATTGATCTTTTCAATTTGGGTCTGATCCAGTGTCCATTGAAGTCAGTGAAAAGATTCCCATTGACTTCAGTGGGGGATGGAAGAGGCCCTTCATGAGCTATTTAGTAATATTTTTTGCTGCCATCTGAAATTCTTGTACTGAAGCTTTCTCTGAAAAGGTGATGATTTATTTATGTTAATTGCTGACAATTCCTGTGATGTTTGTGGAATACAGATAATGGATAAATGGGGAGAAAAGTTCCAAAAAATTCTTTGCAATATTTGTAACCAAGGATAGATAAGATGCTGAACTATATTCATTTAGTCATTACAAAAGATTGGCAATGAAAATATGGATTTAATAGTGCTTCTCTCTGATGTTAATGCTTTTCACACTGCATTCTTCCTGCAGCATTTAATTTAATAACTCAAGCCACTTGCACATTGTCATCCTCTATGTTGTGTTTATAAGCAAAGGGTCCAATTAGCATGGCTATGAGCCTGATGTCAGTTTGGATCTCACTGGAGGAATTTGAAGGCAGGATCAAATATGGTGCACTACTGAGAAACCCTCAACTGCACCTTCTCTCCTCTTCTGCCATCAGGAAAGGACACTTAACCTTTTGCATTGCAGCCATATATGCTGTTGGTAGGACACAATGTGTCAGACACTTTCTTTTATTGTCTCCAGCTTGATTTATAATCCCCTTTCCCTGCACAGTGCTTTGTGCTGTTTATTTTCCCTTTCAGTCCTCAGGGATGCTGCTTTATGAAGTCTCCCATGTCTGTGTGAGAACTGCCTCTCCACTGGCTGGCTCTGCGTGCAGAGGTATCCAGCTCAAGCTTGGTACCCTATTAGATCCTGTAGGTCACCTGGCATCAGGAATCTCAGCCATAACCAGAGTAATACTAGAACAAGGAGCATAAACATGCAGTGAACAATCTAGTTGGCTGAGCTGCTGAATAACTCAGGAGCAGTGGACATGCTGGCACACAATCTGCCATGCTCCACCTGAACACGAGTAGACCCATGTTACAGGACTTCCCTACTAGCCCTGTTGGCATCACAGGCTATAAAACTTGCCTGAAAGCAGACTACTGGATCATATGCAGTCACAGCTTCAAGGCTAAGAGTGTTCTGAGGGAAAAGATGAGGTATGAGGTATCTGAGGGAAATACATGAGGTATTTCTCCACTGGGGATATTTATTCTACCTTCAGGTGGTTAGGTAGACTCCGTTTTCTGCTTTGGGCTCTAGCTTAGTTCTAGAGCTCTGACAAGTTGAGTAAGTGTGTCAGGTAGAGGTGATAGCTGTTCCTGTTATCACCTAAGCTGTTTCTGATGTTGAAAAGGTTACAGCTCAGTTGTGTTTCCCCTGCCAATGAAGAGATGCAGTCCTGCCCTCTAGCCTTGCCCAGAGATTCCTTTCTGATGCCATCTGAAAAGAATTCCAGGGCTGTATTAGGGACCCATTGTTCAGAGTGCTGGTCTCCATCAGCACTGGAGTATCACAAGAGTGGGAATTCCTAGATAAGTTAGTATTTCTGTTTTTCTAATTATGACCAAAATTAATTTTCATCATCATCCTGAGAAACACCTACTTTCCTATCTACATATGAGAGCTTGTGCTACCTAACAGCTTCACAGATAGAAATGAATGAACATGCACCATGAATGATCAGAGACTTAGCAAACCAGGAGGCAATGGAGATTCCACTGTAATGGTTTCCTTCTCTTATTTCTTTCCTTTCCTTTCCTTTCCTTTCCTTTCCTTTCCTTTCCTTTCCTTTCCTTTCCTTTCCTTTCCTTTCCTTTCCTTTCCTTTCCTTTCCTTTCCTTTCCTTTCCTTTCCTTTCCTTTCCTTTCCTTTCCTTTCCTTTCCTTTCCTTTCCTTCCCTTTCCTTCCCTTCCCTTCCCTTCCCTTCCCTTCCCTTCCCTTCCCTTCCCTTCCCTTCCCTTCCCTTCCCTTCCCTTCCCTTCCTTCCCTTCCCTTCCCTTCCCTTCCCTTCCCTTCCCTTCCCTTCCCTTCCCTTCCCTTCCCTTCCCTTCCCTTCCCTTCCCTTCCCTTCCCTTCCCTTCCCTTCCCTTCCCTTCCCTTCCCTTCCCTTCCCTTCCCTTCCCTTCCCTTCCCTTCCCTTCCCTTCCCTTCCCTTCCCTTCCCTTCCCTTCCCTTCCCTTCCCTTCCCTTCCCTTCCCTTCCCTTCCCTTCCCTTCCCTTCCCTTCCCTTCCCTTCCCTTCCCTTCCCTTCCCTTCCCTTCCCTTCCCTTCCCTTCCCTTCCCTTCCCTCCCCTCCCCTCCCCTCCCCTCCCCTCCCCTCCCCTCCCCTCCCCTCCTCTTTCCTTTTCCTTTTCTTTTTCCCTTTTCCTTTTCTTTTTCTTTTCCTTTTCTTCCTAGTGCTCAGGAATCTTTTATCTTTTTGAATGAGTTGGAAACATCAGGACCATGTCCTTCACTAGAACGCTTGAAAACTATCCAGAGGATTTTGGCCCAAAGGATGTATGCTGTGCACAGTGAGACTACAAGATAAATCTTGTGAACACTTGGTGTTACCATGCTTTGATATCCTAGCTAGAACGGTTCTTCCTGCTAGCAAAAGAATTCTGGCCAAATATATTATATTTCTTGTCATTATTTTTTCAGTTTCCTCTGCATTTGTGGAGAAAAGATATATGGCAAGGCTCCTTGGTCAATTCAGCATCACAGAGAAAAATCAGAGCTTGATCAAAGTGTTTCTGAGGACAAGGACCCTAAGAAGTTAAATATATGATGCACCAAAAGCATATTCATCTGCTTCATTGCAGTTGGTGGCACACTGCCAGGCACTGTTTGCCAAGTACAGTTACTTCACTTGAGAGAGTCACTCTTTTTCTCTAGAGAATTCCTGCACCAAGGACTGCATATGGATTTTACATTAAACAGTTATTGAATAAAAGACAAACAGTGTTTGGACAGGGGACTTGAGCTCAGGCCTCTCTTTCCTTAGAGGGCTTCCCAGTTGCTGTATTAGAGAGACATACTTCTACTTTTCCATTTGATTCTAACCACAAACTTCTGACTTCTTTTCCACAACATGATATTCTGTTTGACAGATAGTGGAAAGCAGATGCTCACCTCCAGTTTCTTGTCCCAGCCAACACACATGGTAGTTTGCAATTTGTAGCTTCACATCCTTTCATTATTTTTTGGTCCAGGACCTGTATCTGCAACTCCAAATCCTTGATATTTGGAGGAAAAGGGGAATAGGGTGGTAATTACAGCCTCTGCCTCCAAAGATTTAGATTTTTAATTCAAAGAGCAATGTAAAGCCTCTCACTGGATGTGGATGGAAGATTTATATGCAGTACTGAATGTCCAAGGCTATAGAGAGTCTGCCATATAGACGTTCATATGCAAAACTTCATGCTCCTGTGGAGGATTGATGAAGGTCTTGATAATGGTGTTCCTAGAGTTTTGTATCAAAATTCTGTGAAAATGATTCTTAGATATGGAGGGAACTTGTATATGCTGCAGCTGGAAGCTGTGAAAGTAGAGAGCACAGCCTTCTGACTGTTCTTCAAAATCCCTGTGCTTATCTTGAGGATCCATGATGAACAGCCAACATGGGCAAGGAGGCATAAACCTCTTCCCTTTTGCTTGGAAACCATTAATCTTTGCTCTCGAGATTGTTAATCAGTCATGAAACCAGTAGATCTTCATCTCCTGGGTGTTTTAAAAGCAGCCTGTAGCACTTCCTGAGTTGTCTGTCAGTGACCCCCTGTAATAGAAAGCAGCTGATGGTCTGTATCATGGAACTGTTATTTTTGACTTGGGGGACCCCTGTAGCAAACCTGTTAATGAGTATTAATTGCAAGTGCCAGAACTCTTGTTCTGTTTGGAGGTGGAAGAATAAGCTAGCGGTGTCTTCCAAGAGAATTTGAGTGCTTCCTGTGTATCTTTCATTGATATTTTTCCTCAATTTCTCTTCCTATTTTCCTCTTATTCTAGCCTGATTTTCTACCACTAAAAAGACTGATGATTTTCTTAGCACAGACTAGAAAGAATTTTGGTTGGTTTATCTGCACCATGTGCCCACCAACGACTTTGCACCATGGGAACCTGAATTCCCAACGTAACATCAAGGCACCAGATCTGATCCCACGTCCCTGAACCAGTGAGGGCACCATTGCCTCACTGAGTACCATGGACAGAGACACCCCCTTGCTGGCCCAGATGTCCTGCTCTGCTCCAGAAACTGCTCAGCTGGAGACTGCAGTTCTCTCATTGGCAAAGGGATTTGGTGTAGGCCGCCCCAGTGCAGGGATTACCAGCCTAGTTCTTGGTAGGACTGTCTCTCTGCTGTCTTTCACATTTAAATAATCTGAGATCTTGTATGGGGCTCTCAAGGCTCGTCTTGCTGCCACCCATACCTTACTGCACAAATGGAGTAGGTAGCAGAGTTGGTCCAAATTGCTCTTAACACACCCAAGGCATACATTCTTGTTTGGAACATGAATCCAGCCATCCTGGGACTTGGTCATCACACATTTTTGAACCAAGATTTTCACTACTTTTCCTCAGAGGTTCCCAAGTAAAACTGTTTCACTGAAGATAAAAGTGACTCTTGGAGGCAACAATGCACTGGTTTAAAGGTTAAAAGTATGACCATGTATCTGTCACCCAGAGTCTGGTTTAGAATCATAGAATCATTAAGGTTGGAAATGACCTCCAAGATCATTGAGTCCAGCCTTTGAGTGAACACCACCTGTCAACTAAACCATAGCACTGAGTGCCATGTCCAGTTGTTTCTTGAATGTTTCCAGGGATGGTGACTCCACCACTTCCCTAGGTAGCCCATTCCAAGGCTTAACCACCCTTTCCGGGAAAAAGTTCTTCCTGTGGTTCAACCTGAACTTCCCCTGGCACAGCTTCAGGCCATTTCCTCTGGTCTTATCTCTTGTTGCCTGGGAGAAGAGGCTGACCCCCACCTAGCTACAGCCTCATTTCAGGTAGTTATAGAGAGCAGTAAGGTCTCCCCTGAGAAAAACAGCATTTTACATAAACAATATACTTGGTTTAGTGTCTTCTTCCCAAGCTGTGCTTAGCAGTACAACTTACAATTACAGTCCAAGGCTATAGCAGAGGGCATATCTATGTGGTGATTTTTTGACATACAGCTACGAAACCATCAGCTGGGAGCATCTGACATTCTGTTGTGGGTGAGTGCAATATCATTAGGTTCTGGGACGACCAATGATAATGTCATAAATTGTTCCTCTTTTAGCTTTGATATTTTGTGGTTTCCAAGCTAGCCCTACATCACTGCTCTTGTTTCGAAGCACTGACTTGGCCAGCTCCCTGGCTTTTTCAGAGTTAGTTCAAATGCCTCCCTGGCACACTCTTGAAAATCAGCCCTGGCTAGATCCAGAACTTTGCTTTATTACAGTGACAGTCTGTTGTTCCATTTATTTATAGCCACTGCTGGGTGTTCTAAAGGTCAAGCCGTTTCCTCACAGCATTTCCAAATGGGCAGTACAGGGTATCTCTCTGCATTAGTGTTTGGCTACTTTGACTTTCCCATTGAAAAGTAACCTTGCTCTCTGAGTGTTCAAGTGACATCTCCTGCCTGCTTGAGAAGAGGGTCCAATTTCTGAGATCTGCCAGGTGATGACATGAGGTAATCCACTGACCTTTATCAGGCATTCTGTGCAGGACGCAACCATCAGTGCTCATTCCAGTTTTGGGAAAGCAGTACTATAATCACTATTTGATCTATGCAGCTGAAATTCCTAATTCTCGTTGTCCAAGGAAGATGGTTGCCTGCAGGGAAAGGACCAGAGGGGGGCAGGGGAATCATCAACACTGGCACATATGTGAAGAAGAAAAAATAGTCATTACTTACCCTATGATAACTATGTTCCTTCCAATTACTGTTGTAATCAATATGGATCCTGTGGCCAAGCTTGTCTTATTTTTCACAGTCCTCAGCAATACAGGCTTTGAATTGTAAAGCTGCTGCTGATACAGGGTCATAGCTACCCTGACCTTTACCCAGTACAAAGGGAATTCATGTGTATGATTCTAATAGACACACTATTAAAAATGAAATAATGATTGTCTTGCCTGTATATATGTATATACACCTACAGTCCATACTGAATCAGTGTTTCAGAGAATCAGCTACCTTGGAGTAAATACCTGTTGTTTATTTTATGCTTCTATTTTACTGGAATATTTATTTTAAATTGTCAGTGTGTTACAAAATGGGTCTTGTTGCCATGACAAATTAGCCTTTTTAAGTGGTGAATTTCCTGCACCTTCTAAAATAATTTTCTTGAAATACTTGCTGTTTTTATTATTGGCGCTTACTTTAATTACCATTCTGAAATGAACGAAATGGGAGGTACAACAGATTATCATTACTTATATGTTCAGTAGTTAAATTCATAGCTTGAAAGCCAAATGTAACAAAATGCCCCACAGCTCTTAAACACTTCGCTTAATACAGTTGCAGAATAACCTTAATTCGTGTTTATACAATCAACTGTAGAGCGTTAAGGCTTCCAGGCAGTGTGGTAGTTCACTAACACACCACCCATATGGGCTTTGTTTATCCTTTTAAGCGTCATCTGGAGGGTCTAAAACCCCACTTTTTAGGAAAAAATAGAGTTGTTGGAGCAGAAAGGTCCTTAAAAACATTTCTGTTCCTGCTTGGTCTTGGCATAATATTTTGTTTGACATGGTTGCAAATTCGCTTCTGCTTCTATACTATGACTCAGTAAGTTGCTGGTGTAAGACAAAGGGAAAGCATCTTTTAATTTACCCAGGGTAAATTAAAATTCTGAGCTATATATTGTGCCATTTGAGAAAGACACCTGTTCTGTTGTGGAAACCCATTGTAATGATCAGATAGAAATCAGGGTGCTGCATCTATGGAAAACACTGGAACCTGAAGTGCCTTTTACTAAAGCTCCTCTGTCTTTTACAAGACCCCAGCTATGCCATTTATTCCAACTGCTTTTCCAAAATTATTGATAGTTGAGTTAAATTCTTTCTTAGTGTGGACCCTTGATATTCCTAATTTTATATCCCTGCACTTGTACTAAGAGGTCATAGTCCTTAGCTGGGGTTATGATTTTGGAATGCTGTAGTGTAACTGATATCTATGACCTCTTAATAAGCATCAGGAGCAAGAGATCGGGATCATTCTACAACATGCCCTGGGGGTACTTTCCCTTCAAGAAGCCAAGCTGGAACTGTTCAACTTTTTTCTTTCTTTCAGTTTTTTACCTTCGGGGGAAATTGATCGATTTGGAGATGATTATTCCATAATCTCCGAATTTTTCTCTTCTACACTGCAATGGGAACTCCTTGAAGTTTAAAGGAATGAGTCTCTTGTGTACACTGTGGAATGAACCCAAGGAGTTTATGGGCAGAGGAGCCCTTTAAGCACAGTCAGTGTAGATTTAGGCAAGTTTGAAACTAAAATACCAGGAAGATCTATGGACAGAAAAGGGTAAATTTGTTATTAATTTTGTCTGGCTAGGTGTGATCACTTTTCTCGATGGATGCTTCATTTGGGATTTACTTCCTGGGGGAAGAAAGTGGGGTTTCCCAAAAATGTAGACATATGAAAGACATGGTAGAACTGAAGGTTATCATTGAAACTAAGTATAAAAGATGAACTGGCAATCAACTTCTGAAATATTCAAACTTCTCAAGGAGTATTTGTCATGGATTTAATAATTACAGGAAAGACTGGAACTTCATGTGTGAAATTTTGGTTCAAATTTACTCTTAGAAGTGTTATCAAAATCATGTCGTTATATGTGTACAAATAAAGTGATTTAATATTTTTTTCTGTAATGTTGCTGAAGCATATAAAATGCAGGAAATTATTTTGCCTTTGTGTAAAAACAAGGAAAGTATTCTTTCAGGACAGGGAATGGACTGGAGCATGTCAAGATGTCTTTTAAAATAGAGCTCTACATAAGAGTGCCATGGATTGGCACTTAGTCGATATGTATAATATATGGGAATTAGGTTTAAATTTCATAAAAATACCTGTCACTGGTTTATTACCTCCCTCACCGTGACCATAACTGGTGTCTCTCATTTGTTTTACTGCTGGATCCCAGCAGGAAGTGCAGTCTAATGACTGAAGGAAGGTTGAGTGACTCATGCGGGGGAGGCTGGAGAAGGGTCAAGTTTTTCAAGTACTTTGCAAGGCTTCTACCAGCTGTAAAAGCAAAGCACAGGGAAATGAAACTGGCAGTTGCTAATTCACCTTTCTCTGACAAATGCAGGCTTCAGCATGAGTGCATAAAACATCAGTTTTACCATTAACACATTAATTAATGTCATTAATTTTTAATGAGTATGTGTTTGTTTCTTCTTGTTGTTATCTGACTTTAGTACATGACCAGGAATGATGCTTGGATTTTTGCAAAACACTGAGCATGTTCAATTTTTCCTGTAAATTCAGTTTCTAAGCAACACCTCTTTGTCCTGAACTATTTTAGTGTGTCAATAACCACAGGTTTCTGTATGATTCTAATTATTCTTCTAAACAGCCTTTGAAATACTTAAAACAGGTTTAATATTTGCTCCTTCTGTTATGTTACGGTTAGAATATTGTGTATTACGGGATAATCGTTTCGCACAGGCATCTGTCAAGCCTGACTGGAGAATGTTTTTCAATTTTTTTTCGTAGGTTGTTGTCTGTAATCTTTGCTTCACTGAAACCAGTGGAAAAGTCATTGTTATGTTCACAGAGGGCAGGATTTCTACTAGAGAGTTCAAATACTCATTCTGTTTCTCTCAGGATTCTTCTCCCTGCTCCCTTGATCTCTGCCTTTCTATTGCTCTGTCATTTTAAAATAGTCAGTGCTTAACTAACTTATTTTCAAATAGCACTTCCCAAACAGTTATTTGCAAACAGTTTCCCATGGCAGGTAAGTTTGAAAGTAGAAAAGCTTCCCCTGTCTGCCATGATACCAGGTGCTCCCTGGTAAAGAAAAGGCTGAGGAAATGGAAGAATGCAGTTTATCTTATTAAAATTAGATTCTGCCTCTTTTGTGACTCTCTGCCTGCCACTGTCGTTGATTTTTATCTTGTTATTTAGTGTACTTGCTACTGAGACTACTTTTCTGTCCTTGTTATCTCTATACTTTCGATTCTTTTACTGAGGGTTTCTGGAGTTGTGCTTTTATTTCTATTGCCTTTTTCTCTATCAGCAGGTCAGGTATCCCTGCAGTTCTCCCTTTGGCTGAGAAGGGTAGGAATAATTTTCTGTGGTGCTGGAATATCCCACTGCTTCTCCTTCTTGTCTGCTCTCCCTCCTTTTGCACTCCACTCTTCTACAGTTTGTTCCCTTTTTCCTCTACAATATCTAGAGTAGTGCTACTATTCCTATTGAGTGCCTCAATATTTCAGCAAGCATAGCAGAGTGAATTCACTCAAAATACTTGGTTTTGTTCTACAGCCTCTGCTGGACTTGAGGCTTTTTATAGGAACCAAGAGACTATAGTTACAATCTCAGGTCTACAGCCCATGTTGTTATTTGCACAGTCATCCATTGCAACAGGTTCATTCTTGATTTCATCACTTTTTAAGCATTTTTGTAAATGCTCCAAGCTTTTGTATGTTTCTTTAGGAATACACAATTGTGGCTACCACTGAATCTATCAGAAGTTTCCAAGTGGTAGGAACAATTGCCCCTCACAGCATGGGACAGGAGAGCATTTGGAATTCCACAGAGCATATGTTTTTTTGTCAGTGCAGGCACAGCTGGCCTTGACATACTGTTGAGGGTGAGTTTGTGGATACAGACTTGGCTTCATGAGAGGCATGGAGCCTTTTCCATTGCATTTCAGTTACTGGACTATGCCTGAAGTGCCTAAAATTACTTATGCAGCTCTCCTCTATGGGCATGGAACGAGGCCCAGTACAAATTAAAGGCTGAATTCTAGCTCTTACAAAATTCATCATCTTGGATAGGAAATCAAAGAACATCTCTGTATGCTGACTCCCACAGATTTTTTTTTGTACAGTGGTTTTGAAACTGCACCTCAGTCAGTAGATCCATGAGGGTGGTGAACAGGGCTATAATGAATATGTTCACTGTATCAGAATTATTCTTTGCATGGAGGGGAAACCTTATGTTTTATGTACCTGTAAGAATTGCACAAGGCCTTTCATTCTCCAAGTTCCAAAAATTTTTTGCAACTATTTACCTACAATAGCATGAAATGTAGCCAGTTTTGCAGAAGACAGCAGCTAAGACCCATGAGACATAGCAGAGAGAGACAGGAAACTCTGTCCAAGAATAATGTGGCAAGCCTCCTGTCCTTGTGAAAAATGCCACAGGATCTCAGTGTCCACAAAAAGTGCCACAAGTTCTGAGATGAGAGTGGGTGGATTATTCCACACACACACTGTGAAAACTTGGCTGATGCTTTGCTTTCCAGGTGAGCAGTACTCATGGAAGTCCTGTGTTTCAGAATGGTGTGGCTCTTCTTTGTCACCTCTTTGTTTCTGAGGTAACTGGCAGCACAAGCTCTTTTACCATGCACAGGGGGAGGCTGGCCCTGTTCACCCAGCCACAGCTGGGGAAACCATTCTGCTTCCAAGGGCTGTTGGTCCCAGACACTTTGAGTCAAGGGGGAAGTGGCTCAGAGTAGTGTTCAACCCTAAAGTCACATTCTGGCCCTCCCTTGTCTCCTCATATTGGCTCTCTGGGAGCTCTAGCACAATATTTTGACTTGTGAGCCCAGAGGGTTGACTGTGTGGCAGACGCTTAAGGTAATTATGGGCTTACTTATACATTTTGCTGTCAAATTACGTAATTTCTGATAGAGGGCATAATGTATGCTTTCTAATACACACTCATGGAAGCTTGGGGTTCTGACTCTTAGTACATAGCTTAAAAGTCAAACCACATGTTTTAACAGACTCCAATACAATTGCCATAATATGCATGCAGCATTCCACCCCTTCCTTCCATAACATTCTTGGATGTATAAATACAGGATGCTCTGTAGAAGAAAAGTCTGGATCTGAAGCCTTTAACTGTGATATGTGGAATGTGTTTACCAAACTATGGAAACTATTAGGTGTACAGGAAGTGTTGTGTGTGTAAGTAGTCAATATGCTCTTAGTGAATTGAGACATGGAATAATCATTCTTCCATCAGCCAAGTGCAGTAAATGTGGTTTGTAATCCAAATGTTATTTGCATATTTTATAGGCTTGCCAGCTATTTTCTTAATGAAGTATATAGTTTTATCAGAACTTTATGCCTACTTCTGAGGAAAGAGAATGGGAAAAGCAGAGAACAACATCTTTTAAAAACAAATGAAAAAGAAAATTTAATTATTTTGTTATTGACTTGAAGTAAGTTTTCATTATGGTTGCATTTGGTGATACTGGAACTGAAGAAATTTTACTTTGAATGTAAAAATGGTTGTTAACATTTCCTCTGCTCCCATGGAAGTGTCCTTTCTTTGGATGGAAGAGAATTTTTCAGCAAGCATCTTTTTCTTAAGAAGATATTGTAACTTCTGTCTGGCTCTAAGTTGTTCATTGTAGTATCCTCTTTCTTCTTCATTCTGATACATTGCTTAAAATGCTAGATAAGAGACTCTTCTTTCTTCCTGCTTCTCAATGAGCAGTTAAATCACATCGATAGAAGAGTCATTGCATGTTAATTAGATTGCATATTAGCTTTAGGGACATGGCTCCAATACAGAACTCTGAAGTTGTCTTTTGTATAGTAGCATTTGCCTGTAAAGGTGTTTTTTGTTATAATTCCAGCATAATTACATTGTACGTTTCAACTGAAAATATACTTTGCAATTAGCATTTCTGGTAGCATTTCATCTATTAGAAACATGGACAACCTTTTTTTCCTCCCCTTAAGAAGCTGTCCATCTCCAAAAAGTATCTGTATTTGTACATGGATAGTTAGTCTACACTGCTGAAATGCTTCAAAAATAGCATATGTAATGTTATATTATTGTGTAAGTAAAGACTGCAGCACTCCCATTTTTCTGACCTCATGGGCACAATCAGGTGTACCATATTTTAAGAAACACTAAGCCTCTCTGAGCAAAATGCCTATAGGATCTTATACTTCTCCTGCTATTTCTGTTTCTTTGCCTTTTTTTTTTTAATTTTTTTTTTAACAGACCTGGCTCAGTAGTTCATTTGAAGTTTGTGTAGTGAGCATATTAATAATTTGAAAACCAATAGCTAAATAAAGTTATTTTGCCCTAAAATTTGTGACTCCAAAACTGATCTCATGAGTCATCTTCTGTTCTTTAGCGTGATCCTTCTGTACCCAGTGTGCACTGTTTTCTGTGAGCTGGAGCAGAAGGGAGGGAAGAACGAAATTCTTATTCCTACTCTAAGGCATACTTGGTGAATTGTTTCCTCTCTGATATTTAAAGTTAGACCCATTCACTAGCTTACTTTCACAGCATTACCAGAACGACCACTGCTTTCTCTAAGCTGAGGAAGCATAAAGTAATTATTCCCAGACTGAAAGCTAGTAAACTTCAGGCTAGAACGTACCTTTAGAGGTAAAGGTAAGTAATTTCACAGAATATTAACCTTCTTCACATTGCCTCATTATTCAAGGCTGGGTCTTTCTAACTTCTTGTCTTCACCTGCAAGTTCTCATTAATTTTTAAAATTTCTTACCTTTCTTCCATTCTGTATTATATTTGCTTAGAATACAGAAGATACTTGTGCTGGTAGAAAGGGAATGATATGTGCTTGCTATGCCAAGTTTTTTTAAAAAATACTTCTGAGTAGCAGAAATCCATTCATCAAAAACTATTGTTTCTCATTTTAAGGACTTTTGTGTTATGATTATTTGTCTGTCCTTTCAGTAGATTCATAAATGAAAGAACCAACATGGTTATTCAATACAGATTTGAGGAAGAAAGTGAGGAAATGTTTCTATTTAACTGTTGACAAGAAAATTAATGAAAGCCATTGCTCCCTTATGAAGAAAATAGGTTTAAAGTCCACACATTTCTTTCATTGTTAAGTGTGAGTAGATTTCAAGCTATTTAAAATTGCTGATCTTGAAAAGCCAACCTTCATGAAAGAGGTTCAGAGAATGCATAGTGGAATCTGGAGGGGACCAGGTGAGAATAGATGAGTTAGACAAATTCCTGTTACTTTTCATAAGTAATTACTTACTTATTCTTACTTATGTCAGAATCTTCTGCTTTGTGTAGATAACTAGTAACTTAATGTTTTCATCCAGAGAAAGGCATACAACTATACAGGTGTGTATATATATATATATATATAATTTTGAACTTCCATTTTGCAGTGATTGGTGAAGAAATACCAAGCATGTCTCTCTTAAATGCTGCCTATTTGGGATTTAGCTCCTGATTTGACAGTACTTCTTTGCCTTATGCCTTTGGTGTATTTATCCTCACAGTGTCTCAGAAAGGTTATGAGGATGCTTAAAAATTAAATAAAAAATGAACTTAATTACTCAAGGTGAATACACATGAGGTTGTGATCCTGAAACACTCTGTTTCTCTGTTTCCCTAAAAGACACATTTAGTGGTCTCTTGCACACTTAGTGGTCTCTTCTCTTGTCTGGGGCCCAAAGCTACCATTTTCTCTAAGCTGACTAGAAGAAATATATATATATATATATATATATATATATATATATATATATATATATATATGTATGTATGTATAAAGAAATTATTTGTAGACTGAAAAGCATCTCAGACAAGAATTTAACTTTATAAGCCCAGGTAAGTAATTTCACTGACCAGTAACATTCTCCACATTGCTTTGTTCTTTTTGCCATCCCACAATCTAATGCTTTTCACCACTTCTTTAAGACCATCAGTGAAGGCAACTTTTGCCTATGAAGTGAAATGGTATACCAGGAAGTTATTATTCAGGAATTCTCCATTCCAAATTTAGGGCATTAAGATGCACAGATTATTTTAAAAGAAAAACAACACACAAGAAAGACACAACAAGAAGTCTGCCTTGCCTGTTCAGTTTGTTTCTAAATAGCATCATGTAGTTGAAGTGCAGGAAAGTGCTGCTGGAGATCCTTATTCAGTGCATTTCTCACTGTTGCTTGCCTTTTTTCCACTTGGCTTAAGGGAAAAAACAGAAGTATATGGCACTCCAGGATGAAATTAGTGGTACAATGCAGACCATATTTAATTAGACTTGTAAGTTAGGCTTTCCCTTATATGAGTTATGCCAATTAATACTGTCGCAGAGAAGCAAGTCATGGTGTGTGCATATACAACCAATCATTCCCACAAGGTATTTCCATATAGCTATAAAATTGAAACTGTAAAACATAATTTCCATGTTGTCCTTTTCCCATAACGGTTTATGCCATTGTATTTGGGATAAAAATTGAATCCTTGTGAGTCTGTATTTAAATTTTGTTGAACTTGACTGAGAAGATCTGGAGGTATAAAGTTTGGACCAAAATTACTTCGCTACTTGCTTACATGTTGATTTAAACTACTGGGTCCTATCCATCAAAGTTTGTATTTTAGAAAATATTTTCTGTGAATCTTCATGAAAAGTATAGCAAGCTCTTATACAAATGCCTATTGTTTATAGAATTGTATTCAGAAGTGTGTGTCTTACCTGAGTTCTCTAATAGCTATCTCTGCAACTCCAAAGTAAAGACTGAGGCTTTAAAAATTAGAGGGCAACATCTGCTAAGTCTGGTTGTTTTGCATATCTATATACCATATAAATATGTTCAAATGATTTGAAAATAGGTATGCATAAAAGTATAACCAACATTTAGTTTACTGACCATAATGTGCTACTCATTGAGACCAGATTATGACTTGCAAATGGATCTCCAGTCTTAGGTAATTTTACAGATTTGTAAAAAGTCTTCTCTGAAAGGATGGCAAATTGTGTTAAGTAAGGTGAAGTGGATAACATGATTGCTAAAATTTTTAATTGCTGAATAAATATCTTAATAGCTGAATGGATACAGAGGGGTCTGAGATCCATGTCTCTTGCACTGAAAGCTAACAAGACAGTCCTCTGCTCTTTCACCCTCATTACCACTCCAGTTTAATTTATGAAACTTACAAGATTTAAGTACTGGCATGAATAAATGTGACCAGACAAAACAAGAAACAGGATCATGTCTCTGTGGTTTTCAGTGAGTGATGCTAAAAGCAGAACTAGCATCCAAAACTAGGGAGCAGGACTTTGGATTTCAAAGTAGTCACTTCAACATACACAAAGATTAACTTTTTCTCTAGAAGTAGCACTTACGTGTTACTGTGGCAGCTTTCTTCAGCCTTTTATTTGCTGTTACTTATTGCTGTTTGCTAGAGAAAGTGATGAAAACACCTGAAAAAAAGCCCTCTGCCTAGTGTAATAATCAGATTGATTTGGGAACCAAAGCTTTATCTGTTCAGAAACTTAGTTCATAGTATAATATATATATTATATATACTATATATACAATATATATATATATATATATATGCCCCTATAGTGCTGAATTACCCAGAATTTTGCATTGTGGTCTGAGTATCAAAGGAGAAGAGAGTTATTAAGCAGAAAAGCTTATTGTTTAGACTGGAGTAACGGGATTACTGTGCAAAGCCTCTTGCAGCAGTGAGCAGTAACTGCGTTATATCTGTATTGGATAGTATAATGCCATGCACACAGTTTAGCTCTCTAAGAAAGAGAGCTGTATTCACTTTCGAGTAAACAACAACTCTTTCTCAGGATGCTGCTTCAGTTCCGGGGCTGGCAGGATCCCCAGTAGCTTGGGTATTTTATGTTTGCTTTAATGCACAGCGTGCAAGTGCCAAGTCAGTATTTGATTTGCAAAGGACAGAAATGTACTGGTTTCTGCTTAATTTCCTTGTTGATGTTGTCTCCATGGTGTGACAGTCCTTTCATAGAGTCAATTCTTTGAAAGACAAATTTTTGTAGACAACAGTAGTTTTACACCTGTGTCCTCTGAACTTGGCAGATGCCTGAATCCAAGTGACAGAGGCTTTATCATGGAAGGCAGAGGTGCAGTTTATTTCCAATGCATTGCTCATCTGTAGAATGTGTCTGTTCACTATTGGCCTGCTGCAAGTTACAGGAGTGTACAGGCACCTTTCTGTACAGGGGAAGAGGTTTCTGTCTGTTAGCAGTACCTCTGTGTGTCACACCCTCATTACAATGTGTTTCATTTTATATTCCATTTTCCTTGTTAATTTGATCCTGTCAGTAGTTAAAACCAGGTAATTTGATCCAGAAGTGATGTGAATCATCTATGGAGAATTGAAGCGTACAGAAATTTAACATGAGAGAGAGACCTGTCTTGCACCTGTTTTTTTTTTGCACTAGTATACAGTGACCCTAGAGAAGTTAAACAAGGAATTTTCTTCTGAAAGAGAAGGCAGAAATTCTGCATGATATTAAGGAGAAAAGAGCCTCAGGGAGGATCTTTCAATCACTGTGAGCTGACAAAAGGCTCCAGAGCCGCACAGTCCACTTTTAGTGTCATGTTGAAGAATGGAGACACAGTTCAAGGGTGTGCTATTAGTATCACCAACCCCAACTTCAAGTGTTCATGTGATGGAAAGGACCCTGCTGTAGACAGCTAGTTCATCTGCTGAGTGGTAGTAACATGAGAATACTACCAGGTCATTTCTAGAGCTCTTGTTAAAGTTACAGTTCAAAAAATTCCTCAAGAAATTTGAGCCATTGGTTTATTTATCATTCTTTTTAAGCTGAAGCATGATGTTTTTTAAATATAGAAAATGAAAACAAAAAAGAACAGCCAAGAGAAGCATAGGCACTGCTGTCATCTTTATTATTACCCTGTGCCTCACTCAGGTGGTGCTCACAGTTACCTGGACTACTATCAGACTCATGCCTCGAGGACATCTACAGTGCTCATGAGACAGGGCTTTATAGAGCAGACTCACACAGCACTCTGCTTCAGAAATGAAGTGATTGCCAGCCAGGAGAAATGAAAAGGGAGCATTACATTAATTCCCACTGCAAATGTGATCTGGACCAACAAGCTGTAACCTGCACTGACAAAATTATCCTTGTGACTGTATTTTAAGGGAGAAAAGTATTTTTGGATAAGATGTAAGTTTCTCTTTGGAGGTGTGGGGGATGGCCATGTTACAAAGGACAGGGTGAAGCTCTGGAGTGGGAAACCATAGAATGGTTCTAGTTAACAACTTTTTGAGGCATCCATGTGTCATTCATCAAACTTGCCTTTTGTCTGTCTGAAAGCAGAACAAACAAAGGAGATGGGCTCCTACATCGTTCTTCTCAGTGAAGTAGATAATCTTGGTTCACTGAGCAGAATATAAAAACAAGTCATTCTCGATGGCATATGCTATAATGAATGCTTGATTTTGAATGTCTGAGGAGAGCACGCCCTCCCCTCAAAGTCATAGTCTGAGTATGACACCCGCAGCTTCCATGATCGAAGAGGCTGAGAAAAATGTTTTAAGGGAGGAAGCCTTGATAGCACATTAAGGTAGGCGTTTATAAACTGTCATGACAAAAGCCCTGTGTGAGAACAAATAAATACATGAGCTTGTTTTTTTCAATTTATAAAACTCTGTTTACCACGGTTCATAAAAATGGGAGCAGTAATTAGGATCAGTATGCAAATGCTATTTAAACTCTCTGCAATTATTCCCTACCTCAACTATAGCTTTCTTCCCCATTTTCTTTTCTCCTCCAGCACACAGCAGCCAAAACACAACCCACACCAAATCGGCCCTGTAGCATCAAATCTGGCAGATCTAAACTGTACTAAAGTAAGGCAAGCTGAATTCATGAAGTTGGAGATTTTGAACAGGGCACCTGTCACCTTTTCAGGAGATAACCAGAGGAGTGTTCTCTGAGTAAAGCACCTCAGGAGACCTGTCCTCTGTCATGTATAGGTTCCACATTAAATAAGATTTGTGGATGAGAACAGTATTGTAAAGGATGGCTGAAAAGAGTCTGAGGGTCAAAGTGAACGACAAAACAGAGCAATAATGTTCTTGTATAAAACCATATGCAATAATGGCATTTCTGCGCCTTTCATCAGCCAAAGTTTTGAAGTGCTCTAAAGATGAAATTCTATAGGAGAATATAATGTTAATCTATACTTCACTCCATAAATCCAACCATGAGAGCCTCTGACACCAGACAAAAAGGTTCTTTGGCCATTGGTTTTATCTGGATGGCCCAAAGCACAGAAACCCAAGAGGACCACAGCACACCACCACAGAATTCAGGCATGTTTGCCCCTCTTGAAAGTGTCTGTGTCTGGTCTTTCTGTGCCTCTGGTAACTAACCATGATTCACTGCCAGTACACTGGTCTGGGTGTTGGATGGTTCATCTTCATCTAAGTCTCGGTCCTGGCAAAACACACATAAATCATTCAGTGCCATTAACAGAAAACAGAAGAATGTGAGTCTGCCAGCCATTTCTTCATCCACACAGTCACCAGGAAGGGTAATGTCAGGAAACTGTGTGGCACCCCACAAGAAAACGCTCTTGGGTGTACAAGCAGTAGTCATCTTGGGGGAAAAACAATACATGGAGTCACTGCATGACTCCATACATTATTTCCTCTGTGCCCATGGGACCACAGATGAGTCAGCAACAGTTCATGCTTTGTAGAAACAAAAGTAGCTGACAATTGTAACAAAATCAGTATGGATGCTTGGTTCTCATCCAGGGCCAGCGGGAGGTTCTCAACCAACAAAGCCAATGCAGTCTAGTCTATCAGGACATCTGTTGCTTATGAGGGGAGTATTGTAAACAAAGAACAGCTCTTTCTTCTTGTTTTATCTGCTCATTAACAATGTGATGCCTTGTGAACCATAAACATACAGCTTGTGTTAGTTACTGACTTTGGTGCTGATTATAGTGCTGTCTGATAGGAAGTTGCTTCTTTTCAGATATTTGCAGCATTGGTGTAGGTCTGGAGTGGAGCTGCATCACTGAGGTGACCAACTATGTTAGGGTGTGATACCACCAATGGTTGGTTTTCAAACTCCATAGAAAATTCTCTCTGAGGGCTGTAAAGCCTTCACTGAAAGACAAAAAGCTACGACTGTGCTCTGCCAGAGGGAGAAAACATGAGAGGCTGAGGCTGTCACCAAAACGTCCTTGCAGGAGCAGGATATTTTTTAAATGAAAATTGCCGAGAGATCATGGGAAGCAGATGATGCCATAATGCAGATAAAAGGTCCTTCCCACCTGGTGAAAGAACCTTGTTCCTGAACTCCTTACTATGTGATTGATTTAACCCTCAGGGTGTGGGGGAACACTACCACCAGATACCCAGGGTGAGAGGAGAGCTGCTCTCCCACAGTTATGCAAATAGTGGCCAATCTTTGCAAGATGATGACATAAAAACCGCTTAAGTTGTGCATCAAAGAGAAGGATTAAATCCTGTGTGGTTCTGCCAGGTGTCCAGTTAAGTCCCTGAATCATGGACAAGAATTGTGCAAAAGAATCATGGAAAGCTAGAATGTTTTTTAAGTGCTATAATGTTCACAGAAAGGAAAAAGTCACTTCTCAAGCCCTATCTCAACTCTTGTGCCCAGGCAGGAGAGATCACACATTTTTCAGAATCTTTTTTCTCCTCCAGATGGATTTGGCTAGAGGAGCAAAATCAGCGTAGTCTTAGAGGGGGATTTTATTGTTGGGCATTTGTAGGAGATAGGACCAAATCTCCTCAGGGTTTCATTGTGATGACCTACCTCTTCACCAAATTCCTTTGAAAAATCCTATTTCTGTTGCATTGTTCCCCTTTACTTGGCACTCAGTATCTCGGTTTGGCTGTGATTTATCTGATAACTTGAAAGCAAACTGCATCACAATCTTTAGGGGGTTAAATATTCAGTGTTGGTGTATGAGTCCCTTTGACCCCAGTAAGACTTCTGCTCATGCAAGAGTAGGGAGTAAATCCTTGTCTCTGGCAGCCCTCAGGCAGTAGTTAGGATTTGTTCTAATTAATGGAGTCTCTAGTAGGAATTATTCTCCGTTGCCCAAATACGTAACCAATGAGTTCTTCTGTTAGTTCGTTGTTCTGCTTTAATAGGGCTTTCAAACATTTCCTCTAGGCTTTCAGAGAAGTTGTTTCAAGTGCATTATTCAGTATTTTAGGCTGTGCTTATCACTGCATTCTTTCTAATCAAAGCACCTCTTTGGTTATTGTGTATATCCATAAACTACAGACAGCATGCAGTATATAGATTTGGCTGCTTTTCCATAGACACTCTGAAAATTGTAAGCAAAATTGCTTTTCATTTTGTCTGACAGCCAGTTTTAATTTTATTCATTATTTTATCAGATTATATAACATTTCTGTTGTCTGCATCTGTCTTCTGATGGTTTTCTTCCCTCTTCCTTTTTCCCCCATTATGTTTATGCTGAAAATATGAAAACAACAATAAAGAAGAGACCAATAATAGCTCCTCGCAGTAAAAAGGGCTTATTAAAAGGATATTTTCTGCCTGGGTGAAAAAATTCCTTGAAAATATCATAAATACTTTATAACACACAGAGCTACACTTTTATTGTCTTCAGAACTTGATGGTCTAGATAAGCCATTATAAAAAAACCCAAACAAAAATGTCACATTTAAAAAAAAAATTAGGTGAATTTTCTTCACAGTCCAATTAGGCAGATTCTAGATGAAATAAGGAAATTCCTTTTAAAAAGGAATTAAGTAACCATACAATGGAGGAGAGCTTTTCAAATCAGTCTGATGACAAAGCAGGTATACTTTCATTTTGTAGAAAAATTGTTAATACCATAACATCCAATGAGCTTGGTTTTATTACATGTTTACAAGGCTCTTCATTGTGGTCTCAGCAATATGAAGAGCTCTGCAAATATGCAATAAAAACTGAGCAGATTTGATGTTAGCACTATTCATTGGTGTCCCTCATAGCAGGGAACTTCTACTTAAATAACCACTTCAGGTTCTTGGTGTGATCCCCAGCCTTGGATTCTAATGATAAGGAGCAGAAGGAGGACCTTTCTACTGAAGATTTCAGAGCATGTTTTGTTTTCTTTTCTATAAGTACATAGAGTCTTTTATTTAAGATATCCAAGATTTGCTGGTAAGGATGATTCATAACTGAAGTCCAGTTTTCCTCTGGGATAAGGCACCAGTGTTTGTTTTTTGTTTTTC
This sequence comes from Motacilla alba alba, assembly GCF_015832195.1. NCBI lineage: Eukaryota > Metazoa > Chordata > Aves > Passeriformes > Motacillidae > Motacilla > Motacilla alba. Next base: position 106,006,539 of record NC_052017.1, on the reverse strand, counting down.
TAGCATAGCAACTGAATTTCATCATTCATTTTGTCATTTAGCAATAGAAGACAACTTCACCAAAGAAGCTTACAGTACAAGTAAAATTGGAAGTAAATGGAAGCCATATGTTACTATATTTTCCAAGGTTAAGAACAAACTATAGTTTGTACTACGTGGTTTTTACTGAGAGAAAAGTATACTTTGTTATCAGTAGCCTTGAGTTTTTAGGTTTTTTTTTTTTTAATATGTATTTATTTTGTTAATGGTAGTTTGAAGAATGCATTATGCCCAAAGTGTTCAGAGCAAGGTTGCTGCCTGGCAGTAATCCATTTCTTAACTTATGTACAACTGTGGAGTTATTAATGCTAGTCAGGTTATGTGCAAGGATTCAGGAAAATTCTTTATTCCTCATTGACTCCTGACAGTTATTGTACCTAGGAACTGGGTAACGTGTTCTGAAGTGAGCAATTATGGAAATGTTTACTTCACTGGCTGCATGTAAATGTGTGCAGAGAATGTACCAGAATTTTTCCTTGGGGGTATTTAATTCTCTCCAGGGCAATGAAAATCAAATGATTTCTTTTTTTTTTTTTCCTTTCTTTTTTTTTTTTTTCCAAAGCTGGGATGTTTTTTTTAAGTGCTATAATGCAGCTGAATAATGATGAATGCAGTAGACAGAAAAGAAATAGGGAGAGAACTACCAACAGATCTGGAAAACAAATTTTAAGGTGGAAGTTAAAACCAAAAAGGAAAAAAGGGGTTAGGGAGCAAGGGAAAGCTTGTGACAGATTCAGGTTTGCTGGAAAAAGGATATAAAATGGATACTCTAGTATTCAGGAGTAGTACAGTGCATGTAATACATCTGTTTTTTAAGAACATAAGCGATTGGCTCAGTATTGTTCACATTGCAGGGCATCACATTTGCTTGTTAATTAAATGCAGTACCAGTACCTACTGTCCCTGAACAGTTGGGGAAAAAAATCCCAATATGTATACATATCTGAAACTTCTATAGATGCATGTGGATCTCATGCAAATTATAGCTGAATTGTTACTGCTGCTTTTTAGTGCCTTTCTCCCCTAGTATTTCACCACTACTTCTATGTAGCCTTTGAGAAAAGGAAAAGGGTTTGCAAAAAAGGAATTTAGGCAAGTGTATAGCTTCTAGGAGAAATTGAATGGGATGTTTTCATCACTGAGATTTTTTTAAAGCCAACTCATTCTGTAAATGTACATTAAGGTCATATATAAGCAGTTTGAACTGAAATCCTGGAAAATCTTACATATTATGTAACCTGTGCCTGAATCCAAACTTACAGTGTACTCAGTGATGAATGCTTGCCAAAAGGAAACTGAATTTAGTTTTCTGGGATTTTTAAATACAATTCTTAATCATATCAAAGTGATTTCAGAAAACTGGAGTTTTCACATACTCTTTTAAAGTAGTGAGAGTAAATATTGCTTTAAATTGGCCTCGGTGGTCATATGCCCGTCATTAGGCTAGAATTGGATTACATTAATTAAAAAAAATAGTTTCTGACCTTTCTGCTCTCATTTTTTGTGTGTATTTTTCCTGAATTTCTTAAGGAAGGGTTTCATAAAAAGGGTTTTATGTCTTGCAGAAAATTGAGTTTTGTAGACATTACCTAACTCTTGATTTGTCACACTGGGATCAATAACATTTCGCTGCTCTTAAACACACAGAATCACAGGGGACACATAATGTTTTTTATAAGTGCAGTAAAGTTAACGTGTTGTTGAAACAAAAACTCCTCTGACAGTCCTGTAATAAGTACACTCTGAAACTAGCAAATTATCTGTAATACTAGGAAAGGCAGGAAGGGCGCTTAAGAGCACAGGGTGTGTGTTGTGCGCACTAGGTGCAGCATGAAGACAGAGAGAGGGATATTCTAAATTATCTCCTCCCTCACGTGTCAGAGACACGGCACAGAGCTGTATTTCCCTGGGATCAGTGATGCGAGGTTGATGCAGCGGCCATGAGCAGATTTTCGGCTGCCTTTTACCCCTCTCTGACACGGGGGCTCCAGCACCTCTTCAGCAGAAGTGGGATCTGCTGAGACTCCATGAGTGACTCCAATAACTGTAAATTTATGCAAGGGGATAGCCCAGTAAACCAGGCAAGAAAGGGAGAATGTCAGATGAATGGATGCCCAGTCCCCTCCCCTAATGCAGTCAAACAGAAGTTTGCTCCTCAGACTCTTGCCACTAGAACCCCCCAAAATGACTCTGGCATTTTAAAGACGCTTTGAATAATGGCTGAATGAAAGAAGAACCCTCTCTCTACTGTCTATTGTCTAGAAAGTAAATAGAATTCAAATAATACATATATCCATCTTTGTTTCCTAATTTAAAGAATCAAAGGAACTGATGTTAGATTAATTTGTAAAGTTGCACTGAGATGACTGTATTGTATTGCCAAGTTTCATTCTCGTTTCATACCAGAAAGAAAAAAAAAATTCTGTTTTTGATATTTTATGCATAGCTGTGGTGATTACAGAAAGGGAGGGTGGGGGAATAATGTGAAGGAGATTTCCATTTATGCAGGAAATGCAGCTACAAGACCCTGAAAGGTGTGGCTGATGTGTGACCTTTTCTTGGATTTTCTTCCTTGAGAGATTTAAGGGCAGGAAAGGTTGAAAAGCTGTTTAATGTTAAAGAAATTTTGGATATTGATGGTAGTAGGCAGTGGCCCTTTTATACACAGTGGAAGTTCTGGAAGATAGATGTAGCCTGATGTGAAAATCTTGTCACTTTGTGTAAGCTGGTGCTATCCATCCTTCAGCACTTTGCAGAGAATGTAGTTTTATGTTCATTTAATAATTATCCATTTTGGTTGTACTTGTCGGGGAGAGCTTCTTGAGCCCCATCAGTTTTTCAGAGAAGCACCACTCAAGCTCTTCTGCTGAAAATGTTTTTCCTTTCCTCCCTTCACTTCATTCCACTCTTCCCCTTATCGACACACTCATCAGTGCCAGAGCTCTTCAGTATTCAACTCCTGTCCTTTGTGAAGTGATTTTGCCCAGACACGTCTGGCTCAGGGTGAAGTGCCCTCCCCTGAGAGCACGCACTGCAGCCCCAGGTCGCCAGCACCATGAATACATTATTATCCCAATTTCCATCCTGTTGCCACGGCAGCACTTTTGGAGCTGCTGGGTTATTAAGTCGTACATCACTAATACCCTGATATGAGCAGAAGTTGGATTTAATATCGGCCTTTGATCAGATTACCTCCCAACAGTCAGCTGTCATTAGAAAATTCCTTTGCTCATTATACCCTCGGAGCTCTGGCCTGTGTAGAAAAGGGGTGGCAGGCCTGATACATGGAGGCAATTTCCAGTCTAGGCCCTGTATTGTACACTTAATTTATTTTCTGACCTTTTTGATATTTGGAAGGTGCTGTACAACTCCCCCCCTCTCTCTTGCTCTCTTCTTCTCCTCCTTGTGTGTGTGTTCGTATGTATATGTACAATCTTTAGTTTTGTGGGGGTCTTTTTTTTTTTTTTTGTTTTGTTTTTTTTTTTTTTTTGTTTGTTTCTTGCCAAGTGATACTGTACTTTGTAGGAGAGTGTCTGTTTTCTGCCTGTCCTCGGGTAATGTATAAAACATGGTGCTTCAGGTAGAGATGAAGGGTAAACTGATGTCCCCCTAAATGGCCAGCCTGTGTATGCACCTAACACTTCACTGAGCAATCTGTCAACATGTCAGCAACACATGTTTTATAAAAAGCCTCCAGTGGGAGCAAAGGCTCCTGCCAGGGCTTAGGAAATGCTTTGAATTCAGCAGATTTCTATTGCTGGAGTCCCCCGAGGTTCCTTTTACAATGCCTACATTTCAGAAATTTGAACTTGGGACCCTTAGGGGGTTCTCTCCGAATGCCTGAAAATGTAGAGTTATATTGTTGCGTGTCCCCAAGCGGTCTTTACTAATACCTGAATTCGGAGAAGCTGGAAATTACAGAGCTCCCCAGGGGGAGCTTTATCCACACCAGGAAGAAGAGAATAACTCTGCAGGGAGATTGCTTAATGCATTGCTGAAATAAAAGAATTTGAGAGAGATGGGTTGAAGTGGGGTTTTTTTTTCTTCTTTTCTGGCCACTCCTTCGGCTTAGCTAAGTCCTTAAAGACAAAGTCAGGGTAAAGAAGCAGCTGGGCTTTTTTTAATGAAATTTTAGATGTGGCTTTTGAAACAGTGAGTTGACGTGTGTGTGTGCGAGTGGATGTGCAGGCATACACACATCCTGAGAATGTTTCTGTTACATGTAAAAGTTTATTTTGCTTCTGTGGTGCATCCTTGTTTTTCCCTGAGTCTCACTCCCTCAGATGCCTGAGTGTGCTTACTCACTCTGTGTCTTAGCCCTCAGAAGTACTCCTGCTTGCAGTCTTCACACCATTACTAACTTGACTTACATTGCAGTTTGCCTGCTCACTTCCGTGGTGCCTTTTCCTGGAGCAGCAGGCTCGCCTCCCTCCCAGACCATCAGGACATGGCTGAGCCTTTTCCTACTCAGTGTGCAGTGCTGGTGCTCAGCGCCCCGTCCTCCGTTTGTCCCTTGCCTTGGGGACAGAATGTGCATGCCAAAGCCAGGCCAACCCCGCACATGTCCCAGATATGCTTCGCACGGCAAGGGATAAATTATTTTTAAAAGCACCCTATGGTTACAGTAGGAGGCTTCATGTTATACAGGTCGTGATTTTGCCAAGCTTCCAGGACAGCAGGAAAATGCGAAACCCAACTGTGTGCTTTTTGTCATCCCCAGAAAGGCAAAAGCCTCTCTCCTTGCAGGCTGCTTTTCCAGATCTTTCCGTGGCCGGCTTTTGACACTGCATCGCCTGCCCCTACAGGGAGGGAGCCGGGGCTGGGCTGTTTCCCGCAGTCCCGGGGGACGCAGCCCTACCTCGGAGGCCGGCGCGGAGCCGTGCGCGGACAAAGAGGAGCGAGCGCTCGCACACGGCTCGGCCGGCCCGTGCAAAACAGTTCCAGCTGTGGCTGCTCATGGATTATTTTTTGGGGGGGAGGGGGAGGGAAGGCATCGCCTTGTGTTTTAGGTGTGGCTGCACGCATGGAGCCTGCTCGAAACACTGCTTTTAACTTCCTTAGAGGAAGGGGAAGGGATATAAACAGTGAGCGATTCTCAGCTCAGGGAAATTATAAGAGCATTTTAAAACGTAAAGTACGGTTTCAGGTGGAATTGGGATTTTGCTGTGTTTTGGGGGAGTATAAAAATAATTTCCCCCGCATTCTACAGGAAATCTTCTCCTCTGGCACCTCTTAGTAAATGAGGCAAACTCTGCACTGCATTTGGATTTGGTGGCCTTAAATGCTGTGAGCTTACAAAAGACACATCTCACTTTCAGGAAGGCTAGCTTTTCCTATTTTGTTCCATGATTTTCTTTCTCATTTTTCCTCCAGAAATGTATAACGTGGCAAAATTAATTATGCCAAGTGCAAGTGTGAAAAGTTTGGTAGCGTGTTTGGTTTTAGCTAATGCTTTTGCTCATGTGGCTGCTGTCTTCTGAAGGCTCTCTGTTTACTGTGGCAGGATAATTGATGATCAGGGCAAGCTTTTGATCACCCACAGAACAGTGCGTGTTTGGAAAAGGCTAGGATGGAGGGGTTTGTGGCATTCAGAGAGGAGAGAGCAGGAGCTGAGGCTGGCATGCGCCTTCTGCAGAGAGAGCTATTTAAAAAGAAAACCTAAATTATTCTTTCCTTCCCAGAGTATGAGAGCCAGGCGGTATTTTTTATCCTTAAGAAAAGTAATGAGAAGAACCTGCTTTTGATATTTGTAAGTGCAAGTCAAGCTGAGCCTCCTGCTATATTTTGGTAACACTTCCAGTGGACAGCATGTTTGTCCTGTTCATTACAAAAGTGGTGCCAGCTGCCTGTCTGACAAAGCAAGTGTATTTAAAGTGCCTCGCTGTGTGTTTAATGCATTTGAAGAAAGTGTTTTGTATTTTAAGTACTTATAGGTGTCCAGTGGAAGATTTGCATCTGGCACCCTTTTTAAAAATAAAAGAGGAGACATTTTCTCTTCCATGTGGTGCCTTTCATGAAAATGCATCTGTCCTCTTCAGTAGTCATTATCGAAAAGAGAAAGGTTTTGTACTTTGGGATTTTTAATTTTTTTTCTATTTATTTTATTTGTATTGGTAAGAAATGTGTCTCTCATGAATAATGTCAGCAGGAGTTTCCCATTAGATGGTGTTGAGCATGTCATGGACAACTCGATTTAACTTTTAAATTTTCTGTTGCCTCCTTAGGAAGGATCCAGATAGTGCATCAGCATAATCTTAAATTTATTTCCTGGGGAGGCCACATTTCTTCTTTTCCCAACCCCCAGCCCTGAGCACAAAGTCCTTCGCTTTTTCAGTGTAACTTCAGAGCAAAGTCAGCCTGCCAGATGGAGTGCTGCTGCACTGGTTTCCCTCTCTTAGACACTGAAACACATTATTTTTGAACCATATCCTGTCTCCCCTAAGGCTCAAAACTAAAAGACTAGTCTGAACTCTGATCTCTGGCATGGTGGCATGATGCACTGCGTCACTCTTAGCAGGCCAGTGTGTTGCATTTTCCTCCTTTCCAAATGCTTATGGTGTCATTCCTTATCCTTTCTAAGATTTTCACCCTGGAGAAATGTGGTCAGGATTATTCAGAGGAGTTGAGTACAGCTCAGTACTCACAGTTTGACTCAGATATGCAGTTGTGTGACCCAGTATTCTTAACCAGAGTGTCTATTTAGAAGACTGCAAAGAAAGACAAGGTTTCCACTGGAGTGAGGCTACTTTCATAGCGATGCATCTGTTCTGTGGTGGCAGGCAAAGTCATTTGCCTTGTCTTCTAGTGGAAAAAGGAAAAAAAGTCCAATTGCATCAAAGTGGAGAAGCAAAGCACAGGATATGTAAACTATTTTTTTTCAGTTGTTTGTATTCCAAACTACTTAAATAACCGCTAATTAGTTTTTATTCCTTTTTAGTACTTGTCTCCTTTTTGTTGTTGTTGTTTTTCAGCTTGGCACAATTGTTATATCATAACCATGTGCTTGATTTGAGGTCTACCCCTGGACTCAAAGTAGGTGCTTCAGGAAGCAAAATTAAGTCATCATTTCTGTTTAGCTGGTTAGATATGTTATCAGGAAGACTTAGCCACATTTCCCACCTGACGGTGGTTGTGAAATGTGCGCGCTGCTTGCTTTGTCAGCGGAGTAAATTTTAACTGAAAAAAAGAAAAAGAGAAATCCTGTTTGAACAGAGGCTGTGTTTTGTTTGTACAGTGTGCTGGCAGGCCAGAATGGTGTTTCTTTTCTCAATGAAGCCTGTGTGTTGTATGAATGACTAAAGCTTTCAGCAGCCTCATCATATAACTGTGTCATAAGCAATTGTCTCACCCATGTATTAGAGCCTGCTCTGTTTCATAGCAGCCTCTCTGAATATTGACTATTTCCACAATAAAAGGAATCAATATGTAGAACAATGCAGAAACTTTTACACTATAAAACTAAATTAAAAAGTGCTGTCTGAACTGGAAACACAACATAACACTTCACATGAGGTACATGATAGAGTTTTTTTGTAGGATGCTTGCTAGACTCCTGAAGTTGTGACATATCTAGTCATGGAAAAGTGAGAACTAACAGGAAAAATTAAGGTTCTTTTCTCTGATCCTTTATTAATCAACCATCCATTTTACTGGGAGGTGTTTGTGGGGTTAGAGTGCCTGGGTAGGACTGCTTCCAGCAAAACTCATGGTTTATTTCTGAGTCCTGCAATTGGGAGTTTTTCCAGCCTCATTTACTAGTCACAGCAGTATGGGAGAAGTGCTTTTACCTGTAAAGGTAAGCAATGGGCAACTGAGCCTGTCCCTGGTTTACTGAAACTCCCAGATACCAGCTGTGAACAAGTTGAAGGAAAAAGACTTGTTTTGGCTTCTGCAATGTGACAGCACCTCAGGAAGCTGCTTGGGCAGATGCCTGCCTTAAGGTAGATAAACAGTTTTCTCAATTTCATTGATTGTGTCACATCTCTTTGCCATTGCTAGGAGCTGATGTGAGGGTATCTCAAATAGAGGCTTTTGGTGTGATGTCCTTCTGTTTTAATCTAGACATTAATATGAGCAGCATTCTGGTGAGGACCACCTGTTGTATTTTCAGGTGAAAGAGACAAAGTCATAGAATTACAGAATCATATAGTTTGGAAAAGACGTCTGAGATCATCAAATCCAACCTTTGGCTGATCAGCACCTTGTCAACTAGACCATGGCACTAAGGGCCATGTCCAGTCTTTTCTTGAACACTTCCAGGGATGATGACTCCACCACCTCCCTGGGCATCCATTCCAATTTTTAACAACCATGTCCATGAAGAAACTCCTCCTGCTGTCCAACCTGAATCTCCCCTGGTGCAGCTTGAGGCAATGCCTCTGTTTTTCTGTTTTGTCATCGTCTCCTTTTATCTGCTCTTCTCTCAGTGTTATCACCTTTAACTAGGTTTAGTTGTGAGGAGTGTCTAAAAGACATCAGTGATGTCTTTTACAACTTACCTCTTGCTAGGGCAGCCAGAGTGTGCCCTTTTCACTTTTATTCTTGTCTGGTGTTCTTTTTATCAGCAACAAACAGGTCTGTCTGTGTGATTTCCTATGTCCTTGTTTCTTATGGTGGAATCCTCTGGTGCTTAAGGCGGTAGGAACATGGAGTAAATGTCCTGTTCTTGGGTTACTCTAGAGGAGACTGATTTCTTTATCCTGTCCTTCCCTACTCCCCTGCTCCACCCACTATGGTGTCAGTTGCCTAGAGCCTGCTGATGTGCATCTAGGATAGTTGGAGCTGTATCCTCAAGGAAGGCATTGAGAAAATAATTATTTTCTACCTGGCTCACTGTTTGCTCAGAATTTTTAGGAGCTTGATAGCGTGTGGGCTTTTCTTCCTGAGTGAGATTTAGTTGCAGTTAACCAATGGTTCCAGATCTTAGCAAGTGGGGTACACACAGGCAGGTGGATGCTGTCTGATAGCATTGGCTTCATTTTCTGGGGGGGAGTTGTTTGATTTCCTGCCTCAGAAGCAGTCCCAGTCCAGAGTTCTGGGAATGGAATATTCCCTCAGCAGCAGTCCCTTGCTTCACTATTATCCTTTAGACCCCCAAAATGCAATGTTATCTGTCAGGTTGAAGAGCTCTGGATGGGAATCCCAGTGAAGCCCATCAGTGCCGCTTCTTAATCAGCTGGAGAAGTCACTGCTCAATGATGTGGAGCACCCTTTGCTGCATCCCTTGAGTGCAGAATCCAGCCTGGGATCTCTTGTGCAGCCATGCCTGGTGTTAGGCAAACACGTTTGTTTTGCGCTGTGTAGAGGAACAACAGAGCTGGTCATTGTCTGGCACATTCCTCCCTTCCTCCCTTCCTCCCTTCCTCCCTTCCTCCCTTCCTCCCTTCCTCCCTTCCTCCCTTCCTCCCTTCCTCCCTTCCTCCCTTCCTCCCTTCCTCCCTTCCTCCCTTCCTCCCTTCCTTCCTTCCTTCCTTCCTTCCTTCCTTCCTTCCTTCCTTCCTTCCTTCCTTCCTTCCAAAATGGCAGATCTGTACACTTCCAAAGTAATTTTACTTTATTGGAATAAGGGCTGCTGCTGCTTTTTCTATTTTTTTTTTCTTAAATGTGGTATTGTGTTGAATTGGAGTATTGTGTCACTGCAGTGTGTGACATTACACTGTAAAATATAAAGCCATAAAAGTCTGTAATTTATAAAACTATATTAGGTGCTTACTGTATGTATTATGGCCTTGTAATTCACCATCACCTATCATTTATTCTATATATAATTCCATTGAGAGTTTTGGTGACATTATAAAGGCAAAAAATATAGCTCAAGTGGCTTCTCATCAGAACCCCAAGAAAGAATGTCCTCATATTGCATTATATAATGTTTTTAGTATTATCCATAATGCAAGAATAAGAAGTTTCTGCTTCACACAGTTCTAGTTTATGAACCAGGAATGTAATTTGTATCTGTCAAAATATACTGAGTGGGATATGACACCAAGTGCTCCCACCATCTTGTTGAATACTTTGTATTAGATTGTTGTATCACGTGTTTGTATAACAAGGTCAAAACATTTAGTAAAACGTTTTCCCAGCTTTGCACTGTGTGAGGATTTGCTAACTTCAGTTGAAGAAGCAGCTAATTTGTTTGCTCCTGAATTAATTCCAAATCTTTCTAATTGGGAATTGTCAAATATACTTAAGGTCTTCCTTATGTTTGAAAACTGAGGAACTGTATTTTATACTCGCTGGTCAAAGTGCTCTGGAACTGCTATTATATTTATGATGTTTTAGAAAACACAGAGTATCACAATCCATTTTTGGAAGTGTTCTTAAAGTTAGTGAATTAAAACAATAACAGATTTTGTAATACATCTAAGACCACGAGCTCCATTTCTAAGGAAACAAAGCAGCTAAGCTCTTCACTTGCAGTTGAAGAATTATGTGTAGTGTGGTTTGGATGAACTCACTGTCTGGCTCACCAGGTTAGTCTGATGTCTGTGCAACAGTTTTGTTACCTTCTTCATCAAGTGTGATGAAAGCCAGCATTGTCCCAGTTTCAACAGGAAGCCTCAGTGCAGCTGAGTCTCTCTGCTTTGCTTTGTGAGTGTGCAGTGGCACCTCCTACTCAGGGATCTTCCAGCTGGATACCGAGCTTGTGTGAGCTGGGTGATGAATCACACAAAAGGAAAAGGGGTGTCTGAAGTGAAGGACTGGAGACATCAGATTGTGGACTCAGTGGCCGGGTGTTTGAGGGAGACCTCTTTCAGCATTGACCCATTGCATCTGGAGAACAGGCAGCAGAAGCTGCTGGAAGGTGGGGAGCACTCGTGGAGAGGTGGGGCTCAGCAACAGAGGTTTAGCACTCAGTGCTCCGTGTGAAATTCTTAAACCATCACAGCTTCCTTACTAAAACATAGCATACTAAGTTTTTAAAAACGGAAGAATGTTTGTGAGACTTTGTTGGAATTTTTGAGGGGAAACATAAAAGAAAGGATACAGTTCAACCAAAACCAATATTTTTTACAAATGTTTTTGTTGCAGCATAGTGGGACAGCTGTTTGCAGGGATGAACAGATCAGACTTACGGTATGGTTACAACCATTTTAATCAGAAAAGAAGAAGAGGGAGGAGGCAAGCAAGGAATGGGCCTGGAAGCCGACTGATTTCCCTTTAAATCACATTGTAATTTCTTTTTTGGCTAGTAAGTGACTTGAAAGTATTGAAAGATAAACAGCCTGAGCTAGGGCCTGGACTTCTGCCATGTACTGGGTTCCTAATTAAGGGATGAAACTGCAAGATACCGTTCAATTTCACTGCAACTGTAGCTGGGTTTTGTGGGTCAGTAAAACAAATGAAAGGGTTTTTTCCTGTCCTGTTTGTGCACTTTAGATGCATTGTGCACAGCTATCTGTGTTAGCCGTGGTGGGACTTAGCCATACAATCCCTGCAACCTGATGGCAGGAATAGCCCTCTCTTTGAAAAGAAAAGAAAATACTTGTGAATGTTTAGGTTTTTGTGGAAATTGAATAACTTCCTTACCCTTTTTTTTTTGGTTTTGACTCTCACATTAGCATTCAACAGTGACATGAAATCATAAAAACAGAACTATGGATTTTTACTAAGGGCTGAAATTTTTAAGTGCCCCGCAGAAAGCCTCACAATAGAAGAACATTGAAATGACTGACTTCATGTTTTTGCATCCATTTTAGCACAAATTTCTATTGATTACAGTGTTTTATTTTTGCCATGGTGCTGTTCTACTTGTAGTTGTACATTACTTACTGACTTGAACACTATCCTTTTCTAAAATGCAGAGGTAAAGAAGTATATTTTGGTTTTGTACAATTTTCAGAATAAATTAAAAAGGAGGTAGTTTCAACCTGAGAGTGACTTTCATACTTCATCCCATCTTGTAACAAGGTTTGAGAAGGTAGGAAAAAACCCCTCTGTTCCATTAATTTTAATGTTACTTATCTTAGAGCAATAAAACACTATGAAAATGAAATAATGGTGCATTTTTTTCTAAAACTTAAGCTCTTATCTATTATGCTTGCTTAATACTTAGTTCTTTCACTTTTCTTTGCCCTTTTTTACATCATTTGCTACTGTGGCAAACTCTTGTGACGCCATACAGAGTGGTAACTCAGTACCAATGAACCATGAATGTCACGGATTTGCAGAGGTATAAATTATAAGATATGGTCTTGTAAGCCCAGAAGTTTTTGGGATCACACTCTCAACATGTCAATTAAATAGACTTGCAAGAGAGATCATGGAATTAGGATTTCACTCCATATCTAGTACAGATAATTAAAAAAGTTGTCATATCACAACTGCCTTTAAGTGAAGAACTTTATGAAAATGTGGGAAAGTTCACTTGATTTTGACAAAATTCCTTCCCTCCACCAAACATAGTGTTTGGTGTCTTGCAAAAGACACTGTGATAAACACATGCACAAATTTGAGATAGAAAAATATTATAATATAAAAATCTTTAACTAGCCATTAGAAGAGGCACTGCATGTTAAAACATAGGAAGCGGATGAAAGGCAGATTTTGTGCCAACAATTCTTCACCCCGTTTGTTCAATTCATAAACATAACATTTATGGGAATTAAGCATGTAGAATGGACTCTTAAGTGCTCACTCCTCAAAACAGCTAATTCTTCCCTTCTCTCTCTCTCTCTTTCTCTCTCAGATGTGTATGAAATCTTTAAAGTGATATTTTATGTTACTTAAAAATTATGTGAATGTTTGTTGCTGTTGTGTAGGAAGGAATAAATCATGGGCTTTTGTGGGATTTTAAACACATCCCTGGAGTAAAGAGCTGATATCAAGGCCTTCACAACTGGGATTAATTTCATGTATCTCTCAGGAGTCCATTGGGTATTATCTTTATACATTATAAAAGTGTGTTTTGATATGCTTTAAATTAGTATTTTTTTCCTTGTCTGTGGAGCAGAGGAAGAGAGATTGTGTGTGTGAGATGGTGTGTGTGTGTGTGTTGGATGACATGATTGACATGGGTGGAGAGCTGCTGAATCCAGGGCAATTAAGTGGATTGCTGTACAGTGCTGTTCCTGAGCATTACAAGGAGTAAAAGTGCAGTCTACGCATGCAGACGTGATACTGAAGAGGAAATTCACCCCACTCCAAGCACGTTCTTGCTGTTATTTTATTCCCCTCAAAAGAACTTTCTTCTGCCACTGGAAGCCTATGGCTGAATGCCAGCGTTTGCATGTCTTCACCATTCAGCAGCAGTTTCTGTGGACATCCTCTAGCAGATGCTGTCAATTCTTCACCTTTCTTTCATTCTACTGCCTGTGCCTTCATGGATCACTGCGTGTTTGCGGTGTGTGTCGAAGAGAAGGGCAGAGAGGCAGAAGGAGGGTGCGGAGAGGTTCAGCTTCCCAGCTCCACAACATGGGTGATCTTCAGTCACCCAGCCCTGTGATCCTCACACATTGCTGTGACCCTTTGCCCTTGTAGGCAGCAGCACAAGCTGACTAGGATCAAACCTGGCTTTTTCCTATCTCTTTCCTTTTTATTTTATTTTGAAGTAATTAAAAAAAAAAGTATTAAGTCAGAATTGTAATAGGGATGCATGGATGTATGAGGCTTGGAAATTTGTACAATAGTTCAAAGAAACTTCAGCTACATTTGTGTGTGTTCTTATGTACACGTGTGCAATGGCATGTGAGCATTAGCAGCAGAGAAACAGTTGCTAAAATGGTTGATCAGGCAAATGGCTTAAATATTTACTGAGGTTGTCATGTCTCCTTCTGCCTGGTCATAAGTTTTAATCTGCCTGTGCTGGTTGTCTCATTAATTTAAGAGGATAGAATTTAGTGCAGTACTTTGTGGTTGCCCTGATTGCAGAATATCTCTTAGACCAGAAGGAGAAAAAAGGTAAATAATATCTTTATAAGTGTGTATTCCTGTAATCTTTTAAATAATGCATGTATGTAAGGAAACCTGAAAAGTGCACTCTCTGAAAATCTTACTTTAAGGTCAGAAAGAATCGTAGTGTTCATCCTGTTTGTACTAATTTTATCACTGTAGGAGCTGGCAATTTTGCAAAATATATGCTTCACCATATACGTCATTGTGTTTTTTTCAGTTCTTCAATGACCTCAGTGTTGCAGGCTTTTTCTTGGATAGTATTCTCTTGGCAGAAGATTTAGTTTAGCTTTAGGTGTAATCCATTACCTTGGTCTCTCTCTGGCTGTGCCCCTCTTGGTATTCCCTTTTCTTCCTTTGTCTTATTAGAGGGAGGGTTGTTTAACAGCAGAGATACCCACATATTTAAATACTTGTGGTTTGTGCTAGATTGAAATGTTTAATATGGAGCACACAGTGTTCATTCTCAAGGTTCCTTCTTAAGTTCCTCAATAGACTTCTAAACACTACAAATCTGTGGAGCAGATAGCTCTCCCATCTGTCCATTGTGCCTTGTCTTACTTTGTATCAAAATTATGTCAATGGGAAGCCTGAAGAATTTTATGTGTAATCTCAAGAACAAATAAACATCCATTTATTTGCTAAGACTAGTCCAAACTAGTTGCAAATATATATTGTAACAGTTTCCTTTTGTATTTGTGTAATTAAAATTCTCACTCAAAAGAGCACCTGCATCACTTAGCAGTAATGTGCATATACATAACTCTCAGTTATTTAGCTGTGTGTCTGTGTATTTTTATGTGTTGAGTTTTTCTTCTTCATGCAGGACTTCTTATACTTTCATTGGACAGGATGAAGAGCTCCACAAAATAAGCAGCTTATGTTTTATTTTCCTTGTTTAGTATGTGGCCCTGTGCCATACTTTTTCCTTGCAACAGAAGCCTGGCACTTATGTCAGATTAACTCATTTCTTCATGGGTTTTTGTGTTGCACTCATGATAGTTGTTGACTGATCTGCAAATATTCTCTATCGTATGAAGTGAGGTGCCATTACAATTCCTATTTTACCCATGGGGGACTGAGTCACCTTTATTAAAGGCATGCTGCTCAGAGTAAGGGGATGGGTTTCTTTTTAAATGTATCCTTCATTAGCATTTTGTATGTTCATGATACCTCAGACCTTCCATTTATGCTTTATGGCAAAGCAGTTTCCTGCTTTCTTATCCTCTGTCCTCCCTGTGTGCTAGCAGCAGGAACTGTCAGACAAATAAGAGATTTTTTTTTTGCCCAGGTTCATCTATCTGTCTAGCATCACCATGGTCCTTGTAAGCAAGAGTGGTAAAGAAGGTCTTGTCCAGATTTGCGACTTGTTTACAGAGAAATCCATAGCAGTTTAGCTACCAAATGCTAACAAATCTTTATTGAATGCACAGTGGGGTTTTTGTGTATATTAATTCAGTCAGACCAGCACTGTTCTTCTTAAGAACAGTAAAAAGCTGATAGCAGACCTATTGTACAGCCGAATTTTAAGTCCTGTCTTTGAGGATGCAATTTCCACAACTTCTCTGTTAAATGTCTTCAGACCTTTTTTTTCTTTTTTCCTGAAAAAGATGACATGTTTTTCCAGACTTCTTAGAGACACTTGAGCTGACTTCAAGCGGACTTTCCAAAAAACCCAGTGTAGACAAGTCCTGAGACAGATATGTAGTATGAAAACGTCCAGCCCAAAATAGTTAAAATCTGGCAAAGTAATATAGAGCTGGGGAAAAAAGATGTTATAGTCAGAGGTATTTGTCAGTCCTAGTTAAAGATGTCATTGTCTGTGTATCTTACAGTCTCTTTGGTTGTTACCAGCAATTATTTTTATTTTAATGCAAATCCATTTTTTCAAGTTTGCGTTATCAGAAATTATTGTGCTAAGGGTTAGGGAGATTTTCTTAACCTTTCTTTTTTGGTACCTGTATTCAGAGACTGATTTAGCTACATAATCACAAATGAAATTAATTTACTAAGATTAACTCAGCTTGCCCACTTCAATTACCAGAGACACCAGAATAGTTGTTAGGCTTATGACTCCTGTCCTG
The DNA here is from genome assembly GCF_015832195.1 of Motacilla alba alba. NCBI lineage: Eukaryota > Metazoa > Chordata > Aves > Passeriformes > Motacillidae > Motacilla > Motacilla alba. The sequence goes on along the minus strand of NC_052017.1, from coordinate 105,990,526 downwards.
TCAATTGAATATTAGAACAGATTTTCTCCTGTTAGCCAAGTGAAGTTTTCATGTGCTTAAATCTGGTAGTGACCTCCCCACCTGAGAAATTTTCTGTATCCTTTGCTTGCTAACTAGTCAGAATTATACTTGAAAGCATTTTGCTTCATATATGAAATCAAACACAATTCTTACAGTGCAAAAGAGTAAAAGAAACCCTGAATGTAACAAAACCACAATTTCCTGTTGAGGCCATAAAACAGAAGAGCTGTCTGTGATTGCTTTCTCAGTGGCAGCATGGAAGGGATATGGCTATGCCAAATAGGTAGATGTTTATGGATATACTGGTCACAAACTCATACTTATGCAAGAGGTAGTTGGACAAAGCTGCTTTTAAATCCTAATGGCTGTTGTTACAACTGTGAGCTGGATGTTTGACTTCTGATAGTGTCTGCCTTAACCTCAGTGCTTATTTCATCAGTGCAAGGACCTTCTGGTGCTTGTATAGGTGGATGAGTAGTTTTTTCAGCAGACTATGTATGTTTTAAAGTATCAGGCTATGCATGGTCTTGTAGCTTCAGTGACTGCCAAAGCGGTCACAAAGCAGTGTTAATAAAATACTTCAGAGAACAATTCATCATATAATAATTCATTCATAATATTTGTCTAGTGTTCTTTTTTTTTTTTTTTTTTTTTTTGTGCAAGAGGAAGGAGAGAGAGTAATGCCATTCTTTAACTTTGCTAACAAAAGATATACTAAGTGCATGAGGAACTGGTGTGCTTGACTCTTAGGATGGTCTCAGTGTCTGAAGAGTCTACTAGACCTCCTGAGGCTTCCAAACACATCTTCAGGTGCTCATGGACTTTTCAGGTCTAGCATTGTGTCTTTCAGCTGAACCTGACTGGACTGGCCACTTCCTTGATTGAAAGCAAATTCTAATACTGTTCTGTGTGATATACATGATAATTTTTTTCTCCATTCTATTCTTTCATGCTCACTGGGGCAGGCTGAACCTTTCTAGGGTCTCTTGGTAAGGCTGACATCCTCAGCTGCAAATGGGGAGTCAGACCAGGCAGTGTTTGTTTCAGATGTGTGCACTGATGATGAAACCTGATGCAGCATTTTATGAGCTTTGCTCAGATGTCTTTCTGGGCTCCCCCTGGGCAGGCCTTGCTTGTGTGAGGAGCAGCATGTAGTGGCAGCCCTGGTAGCCCCTAGAACCCAGAGCAGTCTAGTCATGTCAGGGCGGCACGGTGCCAAACCAGTGAGGGTTTTATTAGCCATGGGCAGGTCCTACCAACAGAGATACACTGCTTCTGGAAACATAGCTAACAGCTCTGCTCAGTGTGACCCTGCTAGCTTGGGACAGGGCTGGATTGAGGGCCACCTCTGTCCTCTTGGAGTGGGTACTGGAGAAGCACTGTCAGCATCTGCATATGACAAAGTCCTTTACTCACTAGCCCATCTTCTGGAAGTATTGATGTCTCCAGGCGTGCCCAGTCTTCCTATGCACCCTGCAATAGAGAGAGGCACTGCCCCTGTGGCTGAGGGGCTTGGGGCTTGTTCTGAGGGCTGCCTCAGAGACGGCTCTCAAACAAAACATGCAAGAACAGAGGTGTCTGTGATGAGGCCTCCTGTGGCAAAAGTGATGGAATGTGGTATTTGGCAGTTTGCTTCCTGGGTAAATCACAGGTCTGTGCCTCAGCTTCCTCATTTGTAAAATGGGGTTAATGATACTGTCCTCCTTGTTAAAAAGCTCTTGGTATATGCTGACGAAAATGCACACAAAGTGTTATTAAGCTCGGTATGATACATAGAAACCAGGTTTTATTATTGCTCCTACTTTCCCAAACATGGATTTGCATTGGAATGTTCATCTTGTTCTTAGTGCAGGTAAGTACTGAAATATATTTATATTTATATTTATTTTTATATATATATTTATTAACAAGAACAGTAAGGAAGAAAGAGCTACACTTCTGACACGCCAAAAAGTGACTAAATCAAGATTTAGCTCCTTGGGAATTAAACAACTGAATTATAATCACCTTAATATGGGGTTCATTATATAAATTCTTGAAGATCATTGAGCACAAAAGAACATTCTGGGAGTTTCTGTCTCTGCTATGTAATCTGGGAGATAGTAAGTGTGTTGGGCAACGCAGCATATTCAGAGAGAGTTGGTGTAACCTCAAGACTCACATGAGGCTGATGAAAGAAGTAAGACTGTTCTCAAAAGTCCAAATTGAGCATCGTAGTCAAGTTTGCAGGGTTTGCAGACTTGCAGCGGCTTCTTTGTGCTGCAGCAACCTCCCCAAACTCTGCAAACCTCCCCACTAGCTGGGCATAAGTGCACGCAATGTCAGGAGGTGTTTGCTGAAGAGCATCATAAAGAATGTCCTCTTTCATCTCTGCCTGAGGACTGAAAGGAGGGACCAGCTTCCCCACGTGAAATCCTCTCAGACTGGGTTGTCAAGGGAGAGAAGCTCTGGACCAAGCAGCTCTCCGCCGCATGGCTCTATGTAACCTGACAGACAGCACTGCTATATTTTCAGTCTTCCAAAAGTATTTTACTAAAAGTTTAAAATATCATACAAGTTTGAAAGGCCCACATTACTATTGCAGTGCTGTATGGGGCATTGTAGATGGGTGTACTTCCTTTTGTGTTCTATGTGTGTTGAAGGTAATGTTCAGGGAGGTGAGGTCACTTGAATTTCCTTTTCCTCATATCCAAAGTAGTCTTTTTTTGTCCATCTTGCTGAGAGCTACTGTCAGTTTTACCTCTCCAGTGCCATTTCAAAAAACTCCAAAACTTACCCAGCACACTCAAATTAATAAAACCTAACAGTTTGCTACTCTTAAACCTGCTAGAAGAGCTCTTTCATGGTTGACTGGGTGGCTCAGGAGATTACTAAGGGGAGATACTTTTCCTTCTCTTAGTCACCTGTTTGAGACTTTTCCAAGCTAAAAAATAATATTCATTATGCAATCACATATGTTCATATCTCTGTTAAATGAGTTGTGCTTCTTCGACTCTTAAGGGACAAGAGCATATCAAACAGTCATTTTCAAAGTGACCTTTATCTCCTTTTCCTCAGTGACCTACCACCCTATGACTGCTTGCATTTCTCAGTTCAAACACCTTTTTTTCATAGGAAATAAGGCTCACAAGTTTGCATTCCCCAGGCTTATTGATGAGGTGGTATGTTTTTATTGTTGTTGAAACAGTCTGTTCTCAAGGTAGCTTAACTGCTCTATACCCAAGTTCCTTCAAAACTCCTAATTATATACTACGTGCACAAAGCACATTCCTTTTCTTTTTCTGTTTTCTGTGCCTAATTTTTTCCTCTCACTAAAACATCATTTTTGATGTGTTGAAGAAATAGGTCAGGACTGAAGTCAAAGAACAATAGGGCTGTAGGATACTAAAGAAAGCATCTCATCCAGGTCCTTCCATGAGACTGGATCATGCATATGTAGAAAATCCCTGATTTTTTTTTTTCTACCTTACCTTTGAAAAACTCCAGGGATGAGGTCCAATCCACTTTGGGATGAGTGCTGATGGGAACAAATCTTTTAGTGTCTTACAGCATTACTCTCTTTAATTAGTCCCGTAACAATGTGATAGCTCATGGATCTCAATGATTTTCCTATAAATCTTTTCTTTGTCCTTTAATGTAAAATTTGTGCACCTGCATTTTGCTTCTATTTGGGATGAACATTTGGCCAAAACAACTCCAAACCTGTGTCCTTTAACTGTGATACTTTATTTCACATTCCCCTTCTGCTTTTGCTGTAAAATATGCATGTGTTCTGTGACAATGTTAACATAGATTATATACTGTAATAGCCCTGTAGGTGATAACATTTAGCACCGGATGAAACTACCACTGTAGTCTTTTGTGTTTAAAAGGTGAGAAACAGTGGGGTTCAATAGTTGTATGTATTTTGAGAAGCTTATTTCAGAAGAGCTTATGCAACAACATTTTTTTAATACGATAAAAGGAACTTCAGAATATTTTAATGAAGAAAGAGCAGAGTTTATTTCTCAGCTTTGGCCAGGTTGGCACTTTTTGGGGCCACCATGAGTTGTAAGGAAGAGCAGCTCATAATTCCTCCATCATTGTCTTATTTGACAAAGGAAATGCACAGTGAGCAATAGGAAGTGCAGTGCACAGGTGTGCATTGGTTATTTTTGGGGACAGAGAAGCAGAATAATTGCAAAGGAACTAACCTTGCCACCTAAAAATCACCAAGTTCAGAAGCTGAACAAAAAATAGAATTTAAGTAGTAGGTATACAGTTAATACATTTATGTTTGTGTTGTAGATGCATGTAATTTTGTATACAACTAAGCAAAAATATTAAAGCCCGTTTTCTCTTTTTCCTTTTTGTATACACACACAAAACATTAAATTTAAAGAGCTGTATGCCATTAGCTTCTAAGATTCACAATTGTTCCTAGAACCCTGAAAGTAGCTCTTGCAATGATAATTGTAAAATGTTAAAGTAATAGCAAACGGGTTCGCATTTAGTATAATGATTAGATAAACTAGGGAAAAAACAGCTATTATGTGTTCCTGGACCACAGTGGAGGTAGAAAGCAGGAAAAGTATGTGGTGTGACTGCATATTATTAAAAATGTAGCACTTTATATTTACTTTGCACTTAAAAAATTGGAATGATCTGACTAACAGAAACAGACAATCTAATATAAATGGTTTGGAATACATTAAAAATGTATACAAGACAAATCGCTATTTTATAATCATTTGGCAAAGTAGTAAATTTGCACTGCAGGTTTGATTCATAACAAATTTGCATAACATTTATGTGGAGTTTTCATTGTGCTAATACAGTTCTTTTAGCCACTTTTTAATGTGTGCTACCATTCTATTATATACCTTTGGGGGTACTTGGAAAAAAAAAGGGAGAGTGGGGGATGGGAGTTAGCAGGAAGAATATGACAGAGTTGTAAGATGAAGGTTTGTAATCACAGAGCTGAAAAGCTAGGGGAAAATGGATCGAAAAGTGTATATAACTTAAAATTGGGGGAGTGGAGGAGGAAAGCATGTATTCTGGGCTCCCATGGGGATTTTATTATATAGTATTTACTTCATCGTTCAGGAGTGCGTGAGAAGAAAGATGGGTATCAAGAGTGCATGGATTGAAGGGGCTTCCATAAGCAGCTATGTTAAATGAAGGTGCTTGTTAAAATACCTTGATTTGCATATGTTTTATATCCTTTCCCAAATATTCCAGGGGCAAATGAATGTTTACGTTGTGTATTTTGCCTTTTACTATTGTAGCTCTTAATTTTCTTAATTCCTTTCCATTCAAAAGGCCAATTTGGAAAAAGCAGTGCAAATTTTCTTCAAGGCAGAAATGGGAAATACAGAGGCATGAGGAGAGAATTGGCATTAAAGCATTGGTAGAATGGATCCATTTGATAGAGGTCTGGTTTGACATTTCTATCATACCACCATCTTCGTTCTGATGGGCAAAAACTTGAGTACGAAATCATCTAAATCCCAACTGTGAAATCTGTCTGTGGGAAAAAATACATTTACCAGTGTGCTTACATCTGCTTTCCAATAACTTCTAGAATTTCTCTTATCACCCACCTCACCTCCCCAGCCTTTGTCTCTTTTCTGTATTCATCTTTTCTTACTTTGTAGAATATACACAAATCAGACAAAGAATAAATGCATTGTCCTGTACATAGAATGTCGTAAACACAGTTTTCATGCTGCTTTTTTATCAAAGTAACACCATTACTTAAAATTAGTTTTATATCTTCAGATAGCCTGTATAAATATTTATTACTTGCAGTATTTATTACTTGCAGTATTTTCATCTTGAATTTTAATAATCTAATGCAAAGTTTAAATGTTAAGAAGTAAGCCAACTGTCTGGCCAGTGCATGACTGAACACATTTATGTATTGATTTTGAGTCAGAGGATGTTAACAGAGAGGATGTTAATCCATCTGTGTACCTCCTGCTTAGCAATGGGTGAATGGTATGTATTTGTTCCTTTGTTTAACAAAATTTATAAAATCTTTCGGAGGACAATAATGGAATTTCTATGCTTAGTCACAAGGTACAAGTGTAATATTTTTTTTCTAAGTATTCTGCAATGCCTAAATTGTCTCTTCCAAGCAGCTCCACTTCCTGTAGTTTATTCATTCTCTCAGTTTGCTCAGATGTCCTGGTGGTTATGCTGGATACAAGTTCTGATGGCTAGTCCTTCTTCCAGAGTCACAGAGTTATGTTTGAGTTAGTTAAATGCAAGGGTTTCCAGCATCCTAAATGAGGAGGATTGACTTTTGACGTAGCCTGTTATTCAGTGGTTTTGCTTTGTCTCTTCTGCATCTGGGAAGGAGGAAACATGATCCTCAAAACCATGAGACCAACACCCTATAGTTAAGTTTCTGAACATTAAAAGGAATTAAAATAAAAATAAGGGCACACAAAGGCATTTGGGCACTCCTTGTCTCTCCTTGCTGAACAGGAAGGTTGCAGTCATCTTCTTAATTCTAAGTTTGGTTGGAAGTGTGGGTTTGCATTAAAGTCTGCAGGTTGATTTTTAGGATGACAGATGTAAATGTAGTGCAGTGATGATGACATGGATGTGAAAAATGACAGTGCAGGGAAGTAAATGCATTTATGAATTTGTGTAGAGAGAACACCACTGGTGAGCTTCATGATAGTGAAGTAGCCTTCTCTGCTATTGCCTTGAATGGAGCAACATATGCACAGCAAAATGGTTCATTCTGAGCAGATACGTAGCGTGACTTTCTCAGTCAGATTCAAGTAATTGTAAAGAAGACCAGTAAATTACATGTCTCAAACAGTAAAGCCCTTCCTACCTAACAGGTACTGCAGCCTGTTCTGTCTTTTGTATTGGCACACGGGTGGTTCCTCTTCCAGCTGAGGGCTCAGCTGCCTGTGCTTCAGTTGAGAGGCAGAGTGACCAGGGCACCTTGTCCCTGTGTTTGTCAGTCAATTTTGTCTTTAATTGGGGAACTAGATGTCCCAAAGAGAGTGAAGGATGGGAGATAAAAATATAGGGAACACCATGTCAGGTGAGATTGAGCTCTCCTCACTGTGGAACTGCACCCATGCTTACAGAACAGAGATAGAGGGCCCAGTGAAGAGCCTCCATCTGTCTCCATTGGCTAGAGCGGGAGCTGTGTCATCCTGCTGAGATTGGGCATGGAACTGTTTTATGGGTATTGCCAGTGGCGTTAGATTTCACCCTACAAATAAGCTGTTCTGGGGACCTTCTACAGAAGGTTTTGCAGAGAACAAGAAACAAGAACACTAAATGACCAGTTCATGAGAAACATCAGGAAATTTTACTTTAGATTTAAAATACGCCTTTAATATTTTCTTCTCATTTTTTGGTTCTTCATATGGTGGCTGCCTTTCTGAACCATGATTGCTGACTTTTCTACACAAGAAGCAAAATCAGAAGCAGACTGTGCCCATTCCCCTCTGGAATGTAAAACAATCCTAATAGCTCCCTCCATCCAACTCATAAAAATATAGTTTTTTCTAGAAGTATTTTATTAGTATGACTCATTAGAGAAGATTTTGTTGTCCATTAAAACTGCTCACACTCAAAGTTGCTGAATAAACATAAATAAAATGCTTTATGATGGTGAGGTTGAGATAAATTAGTGGATTTGGTTGATATCAAAGCTCTAAATGTATTTTCTTTACTGCTAAATGACCATAATAATCCATTTACTTTTTGTATTAACATTAATAACCATTGCAAGACTCTTCCTAAGAGCAAGGTGCAGGGAATTTGGTGGTCCATTTCTGTGCAGCATGCTGAATGGTTGTGAACAAGATGAGCAAAATCGATGTTGTGTGTGATAAGACTTATCTGACTCCTAACCTATAACAATTGGCTCAAGAAAATGTTTGCGCAACTCAGAGGTAGCTATAGGACATTTTAATGACATTTTTATCATACTCTTTATCCTGAATTCTTGCAACTTTCATTTAAAAATATATTTTCTTGCAGTTCTTATTGTAGTATCAGTGTTTCCACTTTGAACATTCAACCCTGATTTGGTCTGGGGCTGGTTTGCAGTTGCAAGCTGTATGCTTTTTTTATTTAGAGGAAAAAATAGAACAAAAAATAAAAGACATATAATTTAGTGATTTTTTCAATAAATACAGGAAACTGTGTGCCATGAATGTCTAGTTTTTATGAACTGGAACCTTAAATCATAAATAAAATGTTAATTTGTAGACATGTGTACTTGTGAAGCAGATGGAAAAATAGAAATGTGCCGGAAAAAGTAGGTATTTGCAGAAGCTAATGAAGTTAATTGGTCTCATTTGGCTACACTATTTTCCCAAACCCCCCAAAGACTGGGCTTTTTAATTCTTTAATTAAAAATGAGTAAGGTATGCTAATATTATAACCTTTACTTTTTTTCCAGCTTTCTATATAAATACATCTTATTAATAGAACCACCCTTAGCAGTTCAATATTAGCAAGCACATCAGTAATCTGGAAGTTCTAAGGAGGGTACCAATATTTTGAAACAATAATTAAAAAATTAGCAATCCATGAGTTAATATGTGCTTTAAAACCCTAATTATTATTTCCTTTTCCTGTTTCTACATGATTACAAAGAAAGGATCTGTTTTTCTGCAATTTAGAGAATGTAAATTAAAGTACACAGAACAGTTTTGGCTGAGGAAGATTTTAATTTTAAATAAAAATATTTAAACCAATTTTGATTAACAGGTTGCAGGCTAAGTCTGCAGCAAAATACTGGGAACTGGCAATATCAGTGAATTGATACACAACTACATGAGTTCCCCTAAACTCTTCTTTCATGATGGGAGGGAAATATTGGAAAATATACATTCTCCTTGCTGATGGGCATTGGAGAGAAGCAGTTCAGTCCCTGTCCTGTACAATGGGGTGTGGGGGTGCAGTGAGCATCCACCACTGCAGCCCAGCCACCGCTGGCTGAGGGATCGCCTGGCCCTCCCTTCCGTATGAAGTCCTCTGTCTCTGGATGATTGAGTTTGAGTGACTACTTATGGTTTCAAAGGATTTGGATAATGTTACACGGTAGGGTTGGAAATCTCTTTGAATACTGGGTTGCAAAGGGACAAAGACGTCGTTTCAACGCATTTATTAGGCCCTGGCTGTAGAAGCGAGGAACAATAAACCATCTTTTTTTTAAGTTAAGAGATCTTGGAACAGGCCACTCCAATAAATCCTGGGTTTAAAAAGTGAGGTACATGCTGCAGTGCTGAAGTTGTTTATTCATCTGGAGTGTATTAGGCTCTTGATTAATAAGAAGACATCTGCAATTTTACATAAGAAACAGAGCGGGCAGTTTGGCAGTTGTAAATGGAAATGGGGAGAGAAGAGCCAAACCTATACAAAGTCGTCTACTTCTCATTGCCAGTGATGTTGACAATAATCATCACTACAGTGGTAAAATATATATATTGATAAAATTTTTCAATCTGAAGGGCTCAGTAACCATTTTTACAGGAACTACACATCTTTAAGAACTAGTAGCTTTTCAGGCAGCTTTATAAAATGGAAAGTCATCTTTGTATCCCTAATCTGATCATACAGGTGTCACACTGACATCTGACAGAAGTAACATATTTGACATTGAATTTACACAGATACAAGACTGATGTAGACTAATTCTTGATGTTACCTTACATCTCTCCAAAATCTGTGAGCAAAATCATCAAGAGAAAAGTAGCAAGCCTGTCAGAGACACTTTCATAGGAACAGTCTTGAATCCTAAATTTAAGAATGTTTTAAAAAAATCCAACAAGTAAATAGGGCAAAAACTGTGTAAAACTCTGAAAAATAAACTGTTGCCTAACACATCCAATAAGTGTGATGACTGAGAACCTCAGTGAAACCCAGTAAGGTTTTGAGAGGTTTTTGGTTTTGTTTTTGTTTTCTTATAATGGTGCCCTTAACTATGCAAGTCTATAATTTGGTAGACAAAATAGAACTGGTGTCAGCAGAGTTGCAGACAAATTGGTTCTCAGTTAGAAATTAATTGGGAGGGCCAACAAACAAAGCATTAGTATTTATTTCAGGAAGTTACATGCATTGTTAATAATCCATAAAAGGGCAAATTCTGAACAATTGAACACCTCACTCCAAAAAAGATTGATAATGTGACTCAAATGGTAGATCAGCACTTTTTGCAGTAGAAAATGACAAGTTAGTTTTTGCCAAAGAACTCTTGATTAGGAGTACAGGAGTACAGGAAATTTTCAATATTTGGTGTTGAAAACTTGACCAAAACAATCTGATCCTCTTGGCACTGTGAGCTTAGTCAAAGTGTGGGGCAATGGTGAAAAGATGAGAGGAACTAGAGACACATCTGAAAGTTTTCCAGAGCTGGCTATAAAGCAGGACTTCATAAAGTGGAAAGTACACAGGAATCATTCTGATCCTTTTGCAAGCCATCTATCTGCCTTTCATGACTCCATAAATGTTTGTAGCAGCTCTTAATAAGGAAATGTAGGATTAGCAAAAAAATGCATGCTGGTTAGCCTTCAAGGCAGTTACATCTGGAAGTGGGGAGCCATGCCATATGATCAAGCAGCTCTTTACAGACCATGTGCAAGTATTTCTGGTGTCTGTGACAAGCCCATTAAATGCAATTTAAGGATTTAAGGTTTAGGAGTTATCTACACCTGAATGCACTGAGACTTGATGTTCTACTATGTAATGAAGCACTGTGCATCTCATTTTAGTGGAACCATGGGAGAGGCAAAGTTTGACCATCAGTGTCATCAAAAAGGTTGTTTTCACATCTGTATTTCCTTTATCATCCTGCTGGGCCAGCTGAGAGTCATGCTGCAGTGGTACCCTGCGAGGTACCTCCAGCCAGCCAGCCAGCTCACAGGGACAGAGCCAGGAGCAGAGTGCTCCCTGGGAGGAGCTCACACGTTTGGAACGCAAGCTGTGGCTCAGTTAACCTTGCAGGCTTTTCTGGAAGAGTGACTTCAGAAATAGGAGTTTGTTTATTTTTTATCAGGAATTAGATAAAGATGTAATGTACATCTTAGGGTCTTTGTGGAGGAAGGAAAAGCTTAATTTTTGGATATACCTTTATTTGTTTTTATGTAGGTATAAAATTACATGTACACATTATTTTTCACATATATGTTAGCTTTCCATATAGTCACTTCTGAATGAATTTTGTATATCCAAGTTAAAGTATTTATACTTGCCTAAAAAATGGTTTAGAGCTAATTGTTTTAAAATGAAATCACAGTGTGATTTTGCTGAAAATACTTGTCTGTGGAAAGTTAAAGAAATCCTACAAAGGCTTTTTTTTAATGTAACTTGCTGAAGAGCAAGAACTGTCATGGTAACATATAAATGGGGCAGATGGAAATATCCCCTTGAGGCTATGGGACTTGAGTTAATAAACCTTGAAAAGTTACCATAATTTTCACTTTGTATTTTCCTCATGAACCCAAGTAATATAGCTCATTCGTTTTGAATATTACCACTAGACTCCCAGGCAATAAGTCTGATTTTCTTAAACCCTACTTCTAACCAGATCCAGACCAAAGTTAAAATGCTTGTCCCATTAAAATTTAATGGCAAAAATTCCATTGGCTTCAGCAGGGCCAGGGTTTTATTCTGAGACTTTGGATTTTAGTGTATTTGTTAAAGTAAGTTAAATTAAACAGCGTAGTGTTCAAAAGGTTGGCCAGTTGTTTTTCTTCTAATCCTCCTCTGTATCTGTTGGATGCATTTGCTAATATTTCCTTGATATAAATATCTTGCTAGAAGTTTCCTCAGTGTGTTCAGTACATCATGCCTGCAACACAGCTTTTTTGGAATTAAATGCATGGGGAAAGGGATGAATGTAGTTGAGCTTATGAAAATGGTCACTTAGGGTTAAAATCTTCATGTAATATGAATAGGAGCTCATGATAATGCTAAGTCAGGGTCACATATTCTCTTTACCTCACATAAGAGAATAAGGTGATACAAACTGCCTCTTCAGAGGAATGCAGGTTTTAGTTTGTGAAGGACGTCAGTAAATTAGAATATTTCAGAGGCAGTAATTTGTATCAAATAGCAACAGAAATCTGGAATTTTTCTGTGGAAATAAAATGGTCCAATGTGGGGATGATAAACCTGGGCTAAAGTAGCAGACTTTAGAGCCAAGAACAAAAGCCAAGTAGTTATGTAGAAAATTTGGGGAGAATGAAGCCTTTCTTCAGCCATCCCACCCTCTAAGCAGCAGAGAGAATGTTGTACCAGTGCATTCTAAAATCCCAGCTCAAGGCTGAATAAAATGAAGAAAACAGATCCTGCCATAATAAAAACACATGTAAAATTCCTGGAAATGTTTCCTGTTACAGGCTGCCTGGTTAGTATAGGCTGCCTGCACATTGGTACAAAGTCAGCAATTGTCTGATGTTGTTCATATTTCTTTTTGCCAGGAAGATGAAGATCAGACCGGAAGGTTATCGGTCTCCTTTGCAGTCATGTTAGGATCAGAAGGAATAAAAAAACTAATTGTCTTGATTGCATTTCAGATTGTTTTGATTGGGATTATGCCCATGAGATAAAAAGCCACAAAACAGTCTTTTTTTTTTTTTTTCCTGCCACAGTAAAAGCCAGAGAAGAGCTTTTGCTTTGGAGTTGATACAGAGTAGTCCAAATAATGTCCTGCAAGCCAGATCCAGTCCACAGCATGATTCTTCCCAGATTACCAATTTTTTGAAGTGACCCTGTGTTGGGACTGTAGCTCGGCAGGAACAGCTGTTACTGGCTCCTCCGGATGGTCAGGATGCTCTTAGTGTACCCTTCACTCCCCAGCTCTTCTCTCCTCAAGCTGCCACTGTGTCCATGTTGTGGGTGAGGGCTCCAGTCCCATGACTGCAGACCCTGTCAGGTATCCAAGGAGCTGACCCAAAACTGGCATGTGGCCAAGAGCAATTAAATGATTGGACCAAATGGGTAATACCTTATTCCAAGATGAGTATTTGCTTTTTTTCACAAGGCAGTCTTCCATTGCATCTCTCTCTTATTTTTTCCCTGTCTTTATGTGGGATGTGAGTTACCAGGGGAGTTAGAGGTTGCAGTTCCATTAGCTGGCTGGAGACATCGCAATATGTGATATTTTCATTTGGTCTGCTCTGAGCTGTTCTTGCTTACAGGAGGTCTGCAGTATATTTGCAGGCATGTAACATATGCCTCCAGTAGACATGTTTCAGAGGAGTGAAACTGGTGGTAGCACAATGTCCACAAGGCTGTAGAAAATGGTGGGGGGGAAACACTTAGACCATATGCCTTGAGGCTGCCTTCTTAATAGGTTTGAAATAAAGAAGCAGGAAGTGTTCTGGTGTTCTGGGATGCAGAGAGACACATTTTCAGGTTAGTACAAGATACATGTTGGGAGTATTATTGACAAGCATTGTTCCTTCCCCAGCAAGAAGGGGCCTGGTTCTGTATCCTCGTGATGAATTTCCAGCTTATTCGAACAGTTTGCTTATTTATCTTGGACAAAGACCATACTGCAATCATCTGGGCTAGACTACTGTAATGTGCTCCTAATCGTTTCCCTTGAAATTGATCCGGAGCCTCTTTGGGGTGGATATATTAAAAAATACAGCCCTGTCCATGTAGCTGTTCAAATTTTAATCCCCTGGTTCTTGGGCAGCAGCCTTGCACTCCATGTCCCTGTCTGGCAGTTGCTCGCGGTTGGACATGGCTTTCTCTCCCTGGGTTGAGTCAGACACAGGCCGAAGGCAAGGCTTTCTTGTCCTCGGTTGTGGAACTCCCTGCCAGAGCCCCTTGCTGGCTGCCTTTAAGGCAAGCTGCAAGCCCTGTTTATTTCAGTTGGCCTATCCATGACTGTTTTATGGGCTCCCTACCTTTGTTTTTGCATCTGCTACCCTTTTGTTTTTCTCTTTCCTCTAACTAGTCAGGAATTGAATCTTTTGGGGCTGGCAGGTCCCTTTTGAATTCTGTGTGTATAGCATATTGTAACATGCTATTAGATTTTGCTTTCTACGTTTACTGTTTTGCATTCGGCTCTTTATGCTACTTGGCTTGGAATTGGTGCTTTAAAAAAGATCAAATAAATATATCATTGTGTCAAGTCTTGTTTTGTATGAGGGTTAAATCCAGTATCCAAATATAGAAGAATGTGTTTATGGGGAAACTTAGTACTGAGAGAATTAGAGAGAAAGCTCCAATTAGAAAGCAAGCTGATTCCATGCCATTTGCTATGCCATGTTTTCTTTAAGAGAAAACTTCCACTGTAATTAGCAAGAAAGTGCAGCCTACCGGCCAATGCATTACCTAACACAGAGCCTGCTATTCAGTCTTAGGAATAGTTTGTGCTTTTATATGCTCCTGTGGAGGCTGACGATACTGTGAAGTCCAGTATCAGCAAAACAGGAGTCTAAACACAAGCAGAGTCAGGAAATCTTGTACAATAGATGATAAATAGCGATTTGGTTCATTGGCCACTTCAGGAGGAAGCGTGTAAATGTAATCGTGGAATACAATGGTCTGTGCTTCAAATTTAAGCACAAGAATTAAAGTGTCTGTTTTCCATCCTGGACAAATGATTTTAACTGTTACATACATACCCCAGCCTGTGTACATGATGTTTTTATTTATGTTATGTGGGCTGCCACGGGATCAGCAGAAGTTCAGGTCTTTGTTTTAGAAACTGCATAGGACTCAGCAAAAAGACGTGTTTTACCACACATTGAGATAAGTCTGATAACATCAACCAGGGGAATGAAACAAACAACTAGGAGGAAGAGGAAATAGCAGCCAAGAGCTGTACAAAAAGCAAGGGTCTTAGTTCAAATATTGTCATCTGAAAATGGTTTATGGGCATTAAAACAGAGGAGTGAACCCGGGGGTAAGGTCATGCCACTTTGCTGAGCTTTGGGAATCCAGGAAGTTACATATCATCCATCTAAGGAAGTTCCACTTGTAAAATACTATCAAAGCCCAAGTCGTTTAGGGCAGCTTGGTCCTGCAAAACATTACAATTATTAATCACTTGACTAATCCACATTAATCAGTACAGCCTAGTAGCAAAATTATTAATCAGCTTGCTGAACTGAGCAATGTTGTTAAGAAATGAGCCTACTTGGAATTTTAAAATTTATGAAAGAGTAAGATGACTGGAAAAGATGCAAAATCTCCGCAAAATCAACTTTATCCCTCATCTTACTGTTTCCATTCCATCTAGCACTGACAAGACCAAAAACCTTGATGCGGGTTGGTATTCGGAAAGTAAAGTATTCCTTCTGTGTATGTGTGAAAAGTGAGTCTCTCCTTCCCAAACACAAACACAGAGAGAAAAATGAAACTAAAGATAAAAGTAGATGTGTGAGAGGGGAAAGTAAGTATTTGTTTCTTAATTGTGAGGAGGATGGTTGTTAGGCTCTTAAGAATAGAACATGTAAATGAGTACAGAAACAGCACAACAACCCATCCAGAAATTTGAATGTGATCAAAACATGTAAGATACATTGGGAGACGTGTGAGAGTCTTTTCAAGAAGCCTCAAGGGATTCAAGAGAATAATCTGGAGTATATAGCACAGCCATCTCACTTGCAGCAAGGAAAAATAAGGCAAAGGGTAGTAAACAAAGTTTGACACATATATTTCAGTACTGGAAGTAATAAATAATGGTTGTTGGTGGGAGCTGAGTGCTTTACTGACAAGAACAAGATGGCAATAACTAACTTGTCCCAGATGAAGAACAAAATCTATTTTCTGTAGATGGATGAATGATTAAAAATGTCTGAGCATCAACAATTATAAAATGGGGAGAAGGATCTTCGCTGTTAATGCTATTTCTACTACTTCCAAACATGTATTTGCCTTACATTTCCTTCAACGAGTCACACAATCTGCTGCTGTCTTCAGACACTTGTGCCTTCTGTGGCACTTTGGGCTGCAAATGTTCTGAACCAGAGGAAATGGAAGCAGTGGTTCTGTTGAGGAAAGGCCACTGCTTTCTAGAGCAGGTTGATGACACAGGCTATTGAGTCCTTTCAGAGAATGGTTTGTCTTCTGGTTTTAGATGGCTTTAATTCCTCCAAATTACTCCTTGAATAATAGGAAAAAGGGCAATTTGAATTTCAGTGACAGATTGGACATAACAGGTTGCAACTATTAGGTCTAATTTTACCATACTGAGAAATAAAATTGCCTAAACATAAACATCGATCACTGATGCAGTAAATTAATTTGTACAGAAAAAGTAGTTTAACTGCAGTGCACATTAAACATAGAAAATTTTCAAAATTACAGCTCTCTGAATTAATTTGTACACTTGTTTACTTGTTAAAAGCAAAGCGTAACTCTTTTGATTTTTTTCTTTCTTTCTCTTTGTGAATTTGAATTGTGAAAAGCACGGACAATCACTGATCGCTGTTGTTTTTCTTTTTCCCCCATTTCTGATCAGATTAATAGACATATTAAAGACCTGTTTTAAATGTTTCATTCTAGCAAGTAAATTCAGCATTTCAATAGGTTTGAATTATGCTTTGTTAAGAACTGGTGATGTCATATAATTAAAAAAATTTATGATTTGGTTCACCAATGAGTTTACATTCAAATGTGTCCTCAGGCTTATTTAAACTGTTGAAGTCTTCCAAACTGTTTCACAAAAAATGTCATCTGTGTCTTCCTTCTACTCCCAAAAAATCTGTACATACTATTTCCCCACATTTTAATATGGTATCTAGAGACTTAACATAGATGCTAGCCAACTTTTCTTCATTATGGCAGTTGCTATTTTTAATATGCTTATTGTTTTATTAAATGGAAAAGAACATGCCCTTCTTGAAACTATGGCTGTAACGTTACCGATCATATGCGGTTGCAAGTGCATATGTAGGCTGGATAGAGGTTGCCTAAGTCACAGTGGAACAGGATCTGCCAATGTGGCTTATTTTGATGGTATCTGGTGTCTACTGTTTTCAAGGACAGTAGTTCGATTCAAACACAATTCTGATAAGTGGCAGGTTTTCATGTCTTTAATGCCCTGACAAGGGCATCACTCTCAAGAGAGGGAGGTGAAACCATTTGGATGAGAATTTCTTCCCCTCTCCTTTGTGCTGACTCACCAAGATAATGGACAATTAATAGTGAACCTTCTCTGCAGGGAAAGTCTAGGGTTATCACTAATAAAAAGTGCTCATGAAATGTTTGGACACAAAAGGGGAAGAAAAAATAAACATAAAAATGTAGGAAGCAGGACCAGCACAAGGCTCAATCTACAATACGAATTTTTTTTACCTGAAATAATAGTGAATGATTTTTCAGTAGCAGCAGATGCAGCTTTTAAGACCTGGCTCATTTCTTGTGAACTGTGAAAAGAAAGGACAAGAGGAATGTTGCTTTTTTTTTTTTTTTTTTTTTTTTTTTTTTTAAGGGAGAAAGCTGGCTTGTATATTTTTTAGCGACACCAGTTAGTAGGGCTGGCTGCCCTAACTAACTCTTAGTTACCAATCACATCATGCTGTAAAACTTTCTTGGTAGGATAAGAAGGAGTGATCTCAATAAATTGCTCTTCACCTTAATCTTCTGATCCAAGAGCAGGTTTGCAGGATTCTCTTCAGGTTTAGTTTCATCCTCATTTCTTACATTTTGACTATATGTGAGATTAGTTTCTTTTTCTGAAGAGTGCACACTTCCCCTTGCTCGTGGGGAAGACTCACAAATGGTGAATCCGTGCAGCCCTCAGCTTTTGCTTCACTGGGCAATCCTAGCAACTCTCAGATGCTCCCATAACAGCCCGCTGCCCCCGAGGTCACCTGGAGAAGGAGTTGCTGGAGGTCAGCAGAGCACTGCTCACATTTACAAGCCAACAGGCAGACTGCCCTGGGGATTAGTGCCGTGGCTGTACCTGTGCTCCCGCTTTAGCAAGCAATGATGCCATTGTGTGCCTCTGTTGTCCAAGTAAGCACAGAAAAGATGGACAGTGTTTCCTGGAGTTAGACAAACCAAACATTAGTCTAAACTGAGAGTGGAACAGGTTAACTGATCTTTCTCTACCCTAAGCTTTCATTTGTCCCTCGAAGCACTGAGCTGTCAATAGAGTGTGCAGACTGATAAGTATAGGTTCTCAGCCTGAAGAGATCTGTCTGATAAGATGGCCTTAAAAAAGAGAGAGAGAGAGAGAGAGAAAGTACGTTAACTGCTTTGACTGCAAAATACCCCCTGGTAGCCAGAGATAAGACACCTTGAGCTGCTCAGAAGACCTTAGACAGGATGTAAATGAAGCCAATTAAAAAATAAAAAATAATTTCAAATCCAGCCTCTATTCTGCTCTGCCCTTATTTCCAGCCCTGACAGCAAAAGGCTTAATTTACTGTATTTCACACCAGGCTTCCATTCTACACTGAGGAAGCTACAAAGGGTCATTTAAGATATGGGCTTTAACAAAGTGGAGATCTCTTTATTTTTGGAGAGGCCTCTATTTCATACACTTCATCGTGCATTTCAGCAGGCTTTGGTGAATGGAAATTATACAGAAGAGAAGGAAAATTCTGCCTTTTACAAAGAATTACACCTTCTCATTTTTATAATTTAATCACTCAAATAAACCTGTATTAACATAAAAGGACAGAGTGAAGTATATACATACTTTAAATTCAACTTTTACCATGCAAAATTCCATGCAATAAAAGGAATGATATTCAGCAAGATAGGCAGACAGTAGGTGTGACAGTTTATACCTTACATCTTCATAACACAATTTGGTCTTCTGAGCACTGTTCTGGGAAATTTGTTAGGTTTCCCTTACAGGCTAGACCACCCGGATATTAATGGAAGCCATGTACACCTGCCAACCTGTGCCTGTCCCATGGCATAGACATCCACATGTGCTCCCATTCAAGCAAACCGGGGGAAAATGAGAGTCAGGAAGAAAGGACTGTCTTACAAAGCATTTTGACTGCACTGAAAAGGTTCCCAAAACACATTGCCCCCAGTGTGGCTATGCTGCACTAGAGTTGGTGTAAGCATTTGTCTGCCATCTTGTTAAAAAAAGCAAAGTTACCTTTGCCCTAGGACATCTTTTTTAACACCTGTGCAGCACATCTGCACTAACAGTCAGATCTAAAACAAGAGTCTAAAATGAGACATAGATGGACTATAAGAATTTAATAGAATTGGTTATCCAAAACTTACCTTCCTGAGTTTACCCCACTTTGGCAGGCACCTTCTTTTCAAGAAAATTTCTCAGGTTGCTGTAGTTTGGTAGTTTGTGCAAACCATCCTAGTGCGAGCATCTGGGTACCCATTGCCTTTGATCAGCCTGCTGCATGGAGAGTGTCACACTAAGCCCAGTCAAAGTGTTGGGCACTTTCAGCACAAAGTGCTGTGTTCCTGTCTTCCCTACCTAGGGGCCAAGTAGGTAAAGTATTACATGGCACGAGGCCTTGATTCAGGTCTCTCAGTATCCTGAGGGGATTCAAAGCCAGTTTCCTGCCTCTGAGCAGAGGGTCTTAAGGTGTCCCAAGGTCCCATCTCCTGGAAGCTTGGCTAAAGGAAAGAGTATCCTATTCATAGAACTGGTAGGAGCACATTTGAGAAGGAGCTAGTTACCCTGTGAAGAAGCATGCTCATTTAGTCCAGGGGTTCTTGCAGTCTGGAACTCATGCTTAAGTTTATTTTTGTTTTTATCCAGTGCCTCTTTAATGTATAAAGAGCCCAGTACTCCCCTTTTCCAGCTGAGTGCCGAAGCTGTGAGGTGCAGACCTTTTCCTGGTTCCCCCCCCAGGGCCCCATGAATCCTGCCTTCTTTGCTTCTTGGGCTCCTGGAGACACCTAAGTCCCTTTGCAGATCTAGGTCCAGGAGTTTTCACCTGTGTAAATAAGACCTCCACCACATTTCTGTCATTCTAAGAAATAAGCAGTTCTATGTTTATTTACTGTATTTAATTCTAGCACACTGTAAAATAACACTGATGTGTTTTTGAAAGCGTTAACTGCCTACACTGCTTTCGCTTGATCTTAATTTCCTTTTACTTTCCATTTCCTTGAAGAGATTTTTAGATATCTTTGCCTGGGTTTCTTTCAGATGCAATTATTGACTCCCTTCTTTCTCTCTACCCTGTATTTCTTTCTTTTGCTTCTCCACACAATGCCTTCCTTCTTTTCTCTGTCCTAGTTTAGGCCCCTCCTAACTGTCTTGGTGGTGTTGTTCTGATCTAAAGGCAATGAGGCTAAGAATTGGGGTGGTTGAAATGCAGGCACAAGTGGGACAGACAGGCATAAGTGATAAAAAATGGGGGACCTTCATGATTAAACTCTAGATTAACTGAAAGAAGGGAGATACTCAAATCAGGACCCAAGGTGATGCTTGTCATCTCAGGGGATTATGCTTGCAAATCCCACCCAGAGGCTCCATCTTTTGTCTGAGCCTCCAGCTAGGGACTTTTTGACAGCCTGCCCTTCTCCCTGCAGGGTCCTGCAGCTGTGTGGGAATGGGGACTTAGAAGGCAGCTGTGAAGCAGGGTCTCCTTCAGCTCTTAGGGCCTGATCTTCTGGACCATTTGATTTTGGGAGGGAAAGAGAAATAATGACATTTCTCTGACTTAAGGCACACTCCTTATATTGTGACCTGGGAAAGAAAGAAACTGTCAGCTCATTTAATACCTATATATCTTGAAAGTTTGACGGGGACTGCATTATAGGGACTGCTGTCTCTGAGGCTTTCAAAAGGAGCTGCAACGTGGGGGAAGATTGGAGGGAGAGGGCTTTTGGTCCTATTTATGTTGTTGCCTGGGGGAGAGGTGAAAACAGAAGACAGAGGGAAATACTGGGGTACAGGGAAGAACCCTGAACTGTTATCTCCTAGTCATTTGCTATTCTTAATAAACAGTACAAATACTGTTATCGGCACAACAAATTATAATAATTATTCTCTAGCAAAAACCTGATTGAATCACTACTTTTAGTACATGAGGTTGTTAATATACAGGTTCTTAGGAGATCATTATTATGTGCAAGTTTGTTGGAGTATCTGAATGGGCTTTTACTCTGCCATTATCTTGATTTTAAATGCAATTATTCTCAGGGTGTTTTTTTTCTGACCCTAGCTTCAGATGGAACAAGCCTGGTGGTCTCTGACTCATACTGTACCAACAAACAAAAACAAAGACTAAAAGAAACAGCAACTTAACAGGGGAAGAAATACAGTGTAAATGTGTTTGTCACATTTAAGCAGTGGACAAATGAGCTAATTTGAATCGCTTAGTGCTTGTACAGTCACAACTAAACAACCCCTGTAAATTAATTGTGTGACATGAGATTCCCAATTATGTAAAGCAGTATAATAAGCTGTGAGGATGGTGACTGTCATTAGTTATATGTACAGGAGTGTGGAAAATTACTTATGCTTTCTCTTTGCCTATAGAGGCACAAAATGCCAGCTTCCTCAAACAAGCAGAAGGGTATCTCTGTTTTCTTCTAGTTGCAAATTGAGTTTTGTGTATGATTTGAAAGGTGGAGCAGAATATGAACTGCTTACATTTTCTTTAATTTGGCTGCAGATGATGGAATTCATTGGGCTCCGTCTGTTCAAATGAACTTTAAGCAACAATCAAGAAAAACATTTATGCTCCTCTTTACATATGTAATGGTAATATGTCTTCTGAAGAAGACATAATGGAGCTGGAGCCTTAGGTTACCTTAGGAGAGCAATACAGGAATGTTAACTACTTATGTAGGCATTAAAGGCATTTTATAAAAGCAAGCAGGTTTTTCCTGTGAGGTATTAAAGTGACTTATTTGTTGTTTCTAGGAGCTGCCTTTCCTCTGGTTATGAAATTTAAAATGGGGAAACCTCCCTACCAGCTGTCTCAGTTCTTTTGGTCAGGAACCCCTGTATGTTACTCCCCCAGTAATCTAACTGTTAACGCATTTAATTGGTGCTCCCAAAGCAGTTTTGAAATATTGATAGATTTTAAAAAACATCTGTAAATTATAAATTATTTTTAAAGTTCACATTTCTCTTTTGAATGCCCATTACAGAGTATTAGTTTTCAAGACATTTAATAAGTTATGAGACAAATGAGTCAGTTTAATGTGGGGTCACTGATGTGAAAAAATGCAATGATTATATTAAAGTTTCAGCTTTTCCAAAACTGTGTACATTTCTATTGAAAGTAAACAGAGAATGTTATGTAATAATGTATATTTTATTTAAAATGAATTAAAGACTAGTCCTACATTCTACTTCTATTAAAAACTTCAAAACTATAGCTTCTTTCACCAACATGTATGTTAGGCCATGAAGCCATGTTAATCCTTAAACACTGTCCTTTGATCTTCTAGTTATTTACATCTATTCAGCACACAGCACAATATTGTTTTATTTCAGCAATATCTAACCACTTCATTTGCTATTTATTCACACCTGCATATTCCCCTAAGATTCCTTATCTCATTTTCAGGGTAGCCCTGCAGACAATTAGTGGTGGTAATAATATAAAATGTGGCCAGCACTAAAACCTGAAATGGCCATTACAACTAAACTATATGATATATAATAACCACTCCACTCAATTACCTGCACAAAAATGCAAGGATTTAAAGCTGTGGAGCCTTATCATACATCCAGTTAACTGACCTATCTACCTGCTATTTAGTCCTTCCTTTCTTACAAATCATGTTCTACCTTGTGGCATGCTGTCTGGTAAATTAGCGATGCTGTACATTTGTATGAGTTTTCCATCCTTTTCAATACATGTGTATAAGCACATATAAGTCTCTGCACTGGCAAATGAACAGGTCTTTGACTGGTGGTAGGACAACAAATAATAGCTACATAACAACCCACTGCATAAATGCATGTATGTGCATTCACAATCCATGTGCCTGTGGCAGTATGGAGTACGCAGGTTTATGTGCTGCTGTGGGGTGTACTTGATTTTTCATTTTTAATATCTATTATCATCCTATGTAACTCATTATTTTTTACCTGTTAAAGAAACCTTGCTATTTAGTACTTGGATGGGATCCTGAGGGATAGTTGGGTCACCAGTCTGTCATTATTGTTATGGGAGAAAAGTAGTAAGAACATATCAGAAGGACCCAGAGTTCGGGGTGTCTGTCCATCTCAACTGCTGGGCTTTCTCTTTGGTTGAACCCAGCAGTTTAAGCATTTTGCCAGCTCTGTGTTTCAGGAGAGAAAGAATTATTCTTGCAGGAATGGCTCAGACTGGGGAGGTGCAGGTTTTGTTTCCTCCTTCACACAGATTACATTTGTAACCTGAGGCAAAGCATTCCAGCTTGTCTGTGCCCAATGCTTGAGCAGCAAAATGGGGAAGATAGAAAACTGCTGCTTACGGGATATTGAAAACATTAATTTGTTCATATGTGCAAACTCTGTTCTATCAGAGGGCCCCTATGTATTATGGCACATAAAGGTTAGCTGACATTTGCTTTAGGAATGTGGTCATTTGTCTAGTGGCAGCAAAAACATGTTTAAATCATACAGAAAAATAAGCCATGATAAAGCAAGGGCCCTGAAGTCTATTCCAGCAAAAGCATGTGTATGTCATAGACCTTCCTGGTGACTAAGTAACATCTTTCTGAAGCAGTCCTGTTAATTCAGTCAGCAGCATGAGGGATAAGATCACTTTTAAGACCTTGCGTCTGCTGGGGTTGGCACATGAGGGGCTGGCTGCTAACTCCACAGAGGTGCTTTTGTGTTCTTGTGCTTCCCCCTTCCTCCCCCCGTTTTGTGGGATAACTCCTTCTGGTATTGCTTCACTTTTCTGTTGGTGAGCACTCTCCCCATCAATACCACCAAACAGGTGTTACTCTGCTACTAACTGAGTTTCCAGCTGTCCTCCTCCAACACAGACCAGGCAAAATTTGTTGTTTCGTCCTATTAGACAGACTAGAGAATTATCAAGCCTGAGATGGAGGTCTTGCTTGCAGGATACGATAGTTTTGTTGCCAGAAGATGGTCAGGAAGGCCTGGCTGGCTAACAAAGACAGTCCTTCAGCTGCTGGGTGTAGTTCCAGTTTTGCATCCCCTTTGGCAGCAGCACATCGACTGCTGCAGTGTGGCCAGCCAGCAGAATTAGGAAATAAGGACCTCTTTTATTTACTCAGGCTGCTGAATCATGGGCATTCCTGTCTGCTTGGAGAAAAGTCAGGCAGCTCTACTTTCCACTGGAAGTCTCAGGAGTGCTTAGTACTTTCATCTCAGAGTGTTCACACACTTGTTTTAATGTGCTTTATGGAAATGGTGAAACTCAGCAAGTACAGTTGGTGTAGAAAAACATCTGCACTAACTATTCACACACATTTGCATCTTTAAATAGACTTTTAGGCCTTGTAGCTGATTTTCAGTGAAGTTTTTTGGTTGTGAGTGCTAAAGCTTTCTTAGAGTCAGCGAGTGTGAAGTGACTGGTTCCAAAAATTAAAAATTTACATGGACATGTTAAGTGCATCACACTGAAACTCAGAATACTTGCCATAACACAAAAAAGGCATTTACAGTAAGTAGCACTTAGTGAGTGCTGAAGGGAAAAAAAAAAAGGTCGATACAGAAAATATAGTTTAAAACTCCATAAACACTCTGTCAAGTACCTGGAGCCCCATTCTGCCTTCAGATAGATGTGTACCACTCCTGGGAACTTGTATGTGTGCATCTGAATTTGGTCCAGAGTATTTTAAAACAGCTTGTTATAACATTAAAGATCAGATTTGTAATGTTGACATATAGCTCAGTGGGTAGGTGTCTGCAGATTTATATACAGGCAACTATGTGCAGAGCAGCAGCAAACTGCACTTTTTATGAGAGTGATGGGTGAAAAGGAGTTTGAAGCCCTTTACCCTGACAACAGGTCAAACTTTACCCCCAGCGCAGAGCTGGCTCTGTAGTGAGATCTGCTGGGAAAGCTGGGGTGGAGTCTGCATCCCAAGCATGGGGCTCTCTGTGGAGACCTTAATTTCAGCTCCTCCATCACAGTTTTGAGGGCCAAGGCCTGCTCACCTTGTATCTGTGCATGTGGAGTAGCCTCAGTGTAGAGCAGCAAGTCACACTTTGCTGCCATTCTGAGGGAGATGGCTCTTAACGTTGCACCTTAATTTTATGGGGCAGCATCCTTGTGGGGAAGGGTGGGAAGATGGCAGGACAGGCATTGCCATCACTCAAGTCCTGCTGTAGCAGTAATTACACTTAGTCCAGTAGTTACCCTGGTTGCTGTCACCAGATCCATTCCTACCCAGCCCCTGAACTCAACTGGCACATTAGTCTATCGCACACAAATGTTCCCAGTGTTCAGGTTGGAGTCTGCACAGCAAAAGTCACTGCAGTGAAACATTTTCCTTGTTGCAGAAGGACAGTTTCAAAAGCCTTTCTGTGGATCACTGAAAGCTGATGGGCTTGGCCTTTGGAGCCCTTTGTGTGAGGACAGCCCAAGGTCCCTCCTTCCAGAGCGTGTGACCAGCCACCACTACCCCTTCCACACAGGCTGTCCCCTGCCCTGCCATGCCAGGGGGTGGAGGGGAGTCGGGAAAGCGTGTTGCTGACATTGTTAGGCTTGTACTCAGGAAAATCCTGTTGTCCTCTGCCTTGCGGAATTCCCCCTGCCTTGCTGGCTCTTCTGTAGCTCTGAGAGATTGAAAGATTTTCACTTCGCAAGTTAAAAGGCCACAAATCTGACTTTTAAGTGGCTTGCTCTTCTCCCTTTTGCACAAAGGGAATTGCTCTGTAGAATTAGTATGGGCTCTGATTAAAAAACGCAACGGCAAAGTGGCACACATTTCCATTTGCTGGCTGGAAAGCAAGAACTGTCTCTGTGCTATAGTTACGTTATTCCCCCTCAGGTTTCCTTACCCTTGTAAAAAAGCTGAGGAGAATCCCAGGCAAACAAGAAGAATTGGGTGGGGGAAAGGGGCTGCCATTGGTCACATTCCACGCTTGATCCTGACCCTGCTGCCAGCCCGACAGCCTGCTGGGATCCACAATCCAGGGGGAATAGCTGTATAATAGGTAAAACCAGGCAGGCAGTGGCCACAAAAAGGAAGTGATTTACTGATATGTCAGTGATGGTACACTATTTATAACACTTACTATATATTCCTCTAAACATTTATACAATAATATATCATTTCTCCATAGGATATACATTTTAATACTAAATTTGGTTACGAAATATGTTGCCTAGGCAGTCACAGACTATTTTTCTTCACTCGGTTGCTTGACATAAATTCCTGTTTATCTGCCATCAGTGGGTGTATGTCAGAAATATATTGGATTTTTAAAGAACAAAAGGTTTTCCCATTTAAAAGACCTATCTGAAAAGATGCATTTAATATAAAATTTAGAACTGGAGAAAACGTTAGCATATTTTTCTGTAAATGCTTGTTCCACTGTTTTGATCATTTCCAGTTTTAGAGTCAAATCCAACAATTTGAAAGGGCAGTACACAGATTTACATTAAAAGTCTCCTGTGAATATTGCAGTCATTAATGTACCATCTTAAAAACTCACCTGACTGGTTTTATTTAGTACGTATGACAATGAGGAACTTTGCACATTGGGAAGCATTTTAGCAGATGACACTAATTTTGCTGGAAGGGAAGATTTTTATGTTTCCTCTTTTTCAAAAACATGGCACTCAGGCCAGGGGTTGATTTTTTCATTTAAATACACACCAGTAGTGCAGATTTGTATGTAGGTAATTACAGATGTATTTTGTGTGTGTATGTGTGTGTGTGTGTGTGTGTGTGTGTGTGTGCAAAAGGTGTGTTTAATTTGTGAAACCCTCTCCTCCAAGATGTAAACAAGAGGATAAAAACCCATGCAGTTTCCAAGTTATCCTGAAAAGCATTGTGTCAATGGGCAGGCATCCAGCAATGGTGTTTGGTTGTTTTCTCAGAGTTAGATGGTTGCCATCTGGCATTGATAGTGAGATGGCGTTGTCATCAGTTTCTAGATGCAGGAAAGGAATGAATCCTCATCTGTTTCCTGTGGATAAGCAAGAGGTTGATAATCTAGTAAAATCTCTTTACCTTAAAGTAAGCAGGCTTGGAATTTGTTTATATAATATAGGCCAGTTCTAACTTTTGTGGTGTTGTAGTAAATTTCTTGAGAGAAGGCTGAAGATGTTAGGAAAATTTCTATTTTGCAAGAATACTGTTAGAAAGATATTTTTGAAGGGGTTTATTGTATCTTTTTTCTGTAATGTTACTGTAGTCAGTTTTACTTTTAAAAGGAAAAAAAAACCTCAAGCATTGCACCTGGAAAGGAATGGAAGAATTATTTGATGTAGCGTGATCTTTCAAACATTCTTTTAATATTTTTAAGAAGTTTTAGGTTAATATGAGTATGATCATTGAAGTATAGTTATCTACACTTAAAACAAAAGGTGCAAAAACTGTACAGCACATCTCTTGAAAAAAATATTTACAACTTTCCCTGTTTAGAGATGAGGTAATACCATAGATAACTAGTCTGTTTATTATCTGGCCAGCATTTCTGCTTTGTCTTTTCCTGGTAACTCATAAATCTTTCAACTTTTACCATAAATGTTTATCATTTTTCCTGTTTCCAGTTTTTTACAAGTTGCTTTGTCTGTGATCACCTCACAGTACAGGTTCTGCTGTACTGAGGAAGTTCAGCTGGCTGAGGCCTTTGCAAAAAAGGAAGAAATGGTGGGCAACCTCTTGAACTTAAAAAAAAAAAAAAGCTGTTCGTGACTGACCCTTGTGATACTTTCCCATTTTCCTTGATCCTGGTTTTTGGTTTGTTAGATTGTTTTGAACATTTAATGATCCAGCTGCCAGCTTTCAGTAACTGAATTGTGTCATTATTGGAGAAATCTGGTTGCACTTTATTAGAGAAAACATCACTGTTTATATTGTTGTCCTGTTCCTCCCTTGTAATTTTTCCTATTATTGTTTAGAATAACACCCAAATCTGTCTCAGAAATAGCCTTTAAAAGATTCCTGTGTTCAGAATCAGTTTCAAAGGAAAAAAAATACCACAAACCTGTGGCGAAGCAGGGCAAATCTTTTCAGTAAATATTGAGCATGTGGGTTGACTGTGTTCATTGTAAAGCGTTCCTGTAATATCTTCTCCTTTCCTTTGACTCTTCAGATGTTCACATAATATGCAAATAATTTTACAGTGGATACAAAAGAAACATTAAATATATTAAAATCTGCATTTTAATAAAATTGTCAATGTATAATACATATCCTGCAACTGAGAAAGAATGATAAAAAAGCAATAAAAAGTTAATATAGGCACAGAACTATTTAATAACTTCTAATGTTTTACAGTATGATAAAAATAAATGTGGTCTTGAAACTGTTGATATAAGTGTGAGAAATGTCCTAGTCTGAGTTTAATGTTTTAGCTATTTAGGACTAGCAGTCCTGCGTTATTCATATGCATTTTCTAGCTCCTTTTTACTCTTGGTATTAAGCTTGTGGGCATATTTCTTTCTCATTTCAGACGGAGTGGATGTTGAGGATGACCCCTCTTGCTCATGGCCAGCATCATCACCTTCTAGCAAGGATCAGACTTCCCCAAGCCATGGAGAAGGCTGTGATTTTGGAGAAGAGGAAGGAGGCCCAGGTTTGCCCTACCCGTGCCAGTTCTGTGACAAGTCGTTCAGCCGCCTCAGCTACTTAAAGCATCACGAGCAAAGTCACAGTGACAAGCTCCCTTTCAAATGCACGTATTGCAGCCGCCTCTTCAAACACAAACGGAGCAGGGACCGCCACATAAAGCTTCACACGGGAGACAAGAAGTATCACTGCAGTGAGTGTGATGCGGCGTTCTCAAGGAGCGATCATCTTAAAATTCACTTAAAGACTCATACGTCCAACAAGCCATATAAGTGTGCCATTTGTAGACGTGGGTTCCTGTCATCTAGTTCACTGCATGGACACATGCAGGTTCACGAGAGGAACAAAGATGGCTCCCAGTCCGCTTCCCGGATGGAGGACTGGAAAATGAAAGACACTCAGAAATGCAGTCAGTGTGAAGAAGGCTTTGATTTTCCTGAAGACCTTCAGAAGCACATTGCAGAATGTCACCCTGAGTGTTCCCCTAATGAAGACCGATCTGCTCTTCAGTGTGTTTACTGTCATGAACTCTTTGTAGAGGAAACGTCCCTAGTAAATCACATGGAGCAGGCTCATAATGGTGAGAAGAAGAATTCATGCAGCATTTGCTCTGAGAACTTTCACACTGTGGAGGAGCTGTATAGCCACATGGACAGTCACCAGCAGCCAGAGTCGTGCAACCACAGCAACAGCCCATCTTTGGTAACTGTGGGGTACACATCAGTCTCTAGCACTACCCCAGATTCAAATCTCTCGGTGGATAGCTCAACAATGGTGGAAACAGCTCCTCCTATACCAAAAGGTCGTGGAAGGAAGCGGGCAGCTCAGCAAGTGCCAGATATCACTGGTCCTTCAAGTAAGCAGGCAAAAGTTACTTACAGCTGCATTTATTGCAACAAACAGTTGTTTTCCAGCCTTGCGGTTTTGCAGATACACCTGAAAACTATGCATTTAGATAAACCCGAACAAGCCCATATCTGTCAGTATTGTTTGGAGGTATTGCCTTCTCTCTACAATCTGAATGAACATCTTAAGCAAGTCCATGAAGCTCCAGACCCAGCACTGATTGTTTCTACCATGCCTGCCATGGTCTACCAGTGCAACTTCTGCTCTGAAGTGTTCAATGACCTCAACACCCTCCAGGAGCACATCCGATGTTCTCATGGATTTGCCAACCCTGCTGCTAAGGACAGTAATGCATTCTTTTGTCCCCATTGTTACATGGGATTTCTTACAGATTCTTCCCTGGAAGAGCATATTAGACAAGTCCATTGTGATCTTAGCAGTTCCCGTTTTGGTTCTCCTGTGCTCGGAACCCCAAAAGATCCAGTGGTGGAAGTGTATTCTTGTTCTTACTGTACCAATTCTCCAATATTTAATAGTGTTCTTAAACTGAACAAGCATATCAAGGAGAACCATAAGAACATTCCTTTGGCGCTGAATTATATCCACAATGGGAAAAAGTCCAGAGCCATGAGTCCATTATCTCCTGTAGCCATTGAGCAGACCTCTTTAAAGATGATGCAGGCAGTTGGAGGTGCTCCTCCTCGTCCTGCTGGGGAATATATTTGTAATCAGTGTGGTGCTAAGTATACTTCCTTGGATGGTTTTCAGACTCATTTGAAAACACATCTTGACACTGTCCTGCCAAAACTGACCTGCCCTCAGTGCAACAAGGAATTTCCAAATCAGGAGTCACTGCTGAAGCATGTTACCATTCACTTCATGATCACCTCAACCTACTACATCTGTGAAAGCTGTGACAAGCAGTTCACGTCTGTGGATGACTTGCAGAAACACCTACTAGACATGCATACGTTTGTGTTCTTCCGCTGCACCTTGTGTCAAGAGGTTTTTGACTCCAAAGTCTCCATTCAGCTGCACTTGGCTGTGAAGCACAGCAATGAGAAGAAGGTATACAGATGTACATCTTGCAACTGGGATTTCCGCAACGAGACTGATCTGCAGCTTCATGTGAAACACAACCACCTGGAGAACCAAGGCAAAGTACACAAGTGCATCTTCTGCGGTGAATCCTTTGGTACGGAGGTGGAGCTGCAGTGTCACATCACTACACACAGCAAGAAGTACAACTGCAAGTTCTGCAGCAAAGCTTTCCATGCTATCATCTTGCTGGAAAAGCACTTGAGGGAAAAACATTGTGTTTTTGAAACGAAAACTCCAAACTGTGGAACAAATGGGGCATCTGAGCAAGTTCAGAAGGAGGAAGTAGAACTCCAGACGTTGTTGACAAATAGCCAGGAGTCCCATAACAGCCACGATGGCAGTGAAGAAGATGTGGACACATCTGAGCCTATGTATGGCTGTGACATTTGTGGTGCAGCTTATACCATGGAGACTCTCCTGCAGAATCACCAGCTGCGTGACCACAACATTCGACCTGGAGAAAGTGCCATAGTGAAGAAAAAGGCTGAGCTCATTAAAGGGAATTACAAGTGTAATGTGTGTTCTCGAACATTCTTCTCTGAAAATGGGCTTCGAGAGCACATGCAGACACACTTGGGACCAGTGAAACACTATATGTGCCCAATCTGTGGCGAGCGGTTTCCGTCTCTTCTGACTCTTACTGAACATAAGGTCACACATAGTAAGAGCCTGGACACTGGAAACTGCAGGATTTGCAAGATGCCCCTCCAGAGTGAGGAGGAATTTTTAGAGCATTGCCAAATGCACCCTGACCTGAGGAACTCCTTGACGGGGTTCCGCTGTGTGGTGTGCATGCAGACAGTGACCTCCACGCTGGAACTGAAAATCCATGGCACGTTCCATATGCAGAAAACTGGAAATGGTTCTGCTGTGCAGTCCACAGGACGTGCACAGCATCTCCAGAAACTGTACAAGTGTGCGTCTTGCCTGAAGGAATTCCGTTCGAAACAGGATTTAGTGAAACTTGACATCAACGGTCTGCCATATGGTCTGTGTGCTAGCTGTGTTAATCTCAGTAAAAGTGGTAGTCCAAGTGTCAACATCCCTTCAAGCAGTAACAGACAAGGCATGGGCCAAAATGAGAACTTGAGTTCCATTGAGAACAAAAGCAAGGCAGGGGGACTGAAGACTCGCTGTTCTAGTTGCAATGTAAAGTTTGAATCAGAAACTGAGCTCCAAAACCACATTCAGTCAATCCACAGAGAGCTTGTTCCAGACAGCAACAGTACACAGCTGAAAACACCACAAGTATCTCCAATGCCTAGAATCAGCCCCTCCCAAACTGAAGAGGTAACCCTTTTTTCTTTGCTCTTGATACCTTCCATCCTTTTGGAAAAAAAATCTCCCTTTTTTCAAGCTGTCTTGTGACTTGTCATGAAATGCTTAGGCTGATCCATGTTACATTTCCATCCACAGCCATTAGCTAGTAATTACCTGCTGCTTGATATGCCTTACATCTTGGATTGAATTTTGTGGAATAGGACTTATTCCAGTCTCCCTAGGATATTGTCTTCTAAATCACTGAGGAGACCTATCTTCATGCCAGCACAACTGAGATCTGGAATCTTATCCTAGCTCCCATACGCATTGGAATCCCCAGCTAGGAGTTGTGCTTACGGCAGAGAGCATTAATGACAGAGGAGTAGACACAGTGAGCCAAAATCCTAGCATAAGGGGTTGATTTTTTAGAAAATATTTGTGAGCAACAAATTGAGGGTATTTTTGGTAATTGTGTTGTAGACTTTCATTTCCCCGTCTTCTAGCATATTTTGATTAAGTGCAATGCTAGCCTAAGGTAAATTGGGAAATCAGTCCTTTGGATGCAATTTCTTTGGTTGTTTCTTTCCATTCCTGATGAAGAACATTTTGATGCGACTGAAACACCTAGTGCTTAATGATTGAAATTCTGTCATGCAGCATAACTTAGAAAGTACATATCAAAATCTTGAAAGATATAATCTGCTTCCTCAGTCACCAGTGACCAAGTAATGACACCTGTATGTGGGGGGGGTAAGGGGGTCGTGTACTGAGGGAAGGGAATCAATTTTATCTTCAGAAATGCTACCATTAGAATGACTTAGAGGTAATATTTTAAGCATGGTATCTTGCATTTTATAATTCAGGAAGTCTAAAAACACAGCACAAGCAAATTTTAAGAAATAATAGCTTTTGTTTCAAGAAAGCTTTTAGCCTATAATGATACAAACAAGGTGCAACCCATTGCTGTGAATGTGTATGGATACCCTGTGGCTAGGGAGCTCTGCTCTTCCATCACCTTCCTCACTCCCTGTTTGTGAGCCCATCTGTTGGGAAAGACATCTCTCAGCATGTTTCCAACAGTATCGTGCAAACTGGAGGGCAGGAGGGAGGCAGAGAGGGAGGAGTGAGGTTACACCAGCATATGTGGACCAAGAGGTAAGTATTTATGGAGCTTCTGAAAACGTAGATGAAGATAGGCTGGGAGAAGGACACTGAGGTAGCACAGAGCCTGGAGTGCCATGAAGAGAGAATTGGAGCTGAGATTTCAGGATGAAGTACCGGGCAGGCTGCACATCCCAGGGAAAGACCCTGTGCTTTCATAACTTTATCCCATTTGCTCATTGGTGGTAGGGGACGCCTCAGGATGGGGTGTGGTGTGGAATTTATGGAAGGCTGTTAGACTGAGAACCTGAGGTCTAAGGAAAAACATCTTTTTAAAGAAGAGGGAAAAGGAGTGGCTCTCATTAGCTCTGTTTTAGGCCTCTGATGATCTCACTGCTGCTGAGTCGGAACCACAGGATTACCAGCTGCATGTTTTTGATAGGTTCAGAGTCATCCTGGTTTCTGTTTCTGTCATCTTGCATCGAGTGTCTACATGAAATCCCTCTTCCTAGTCATGTTGGAAGCCAGTTCCTGCTACCTCAAGCACAATCAGAATCATGTGTTAAGTCAGTTACCATGCTAAGATGTTACCAATTTGTCTTTCTCTTGCTTGTAAACTAGACAAAAAGAGATTTGAGAGTCCTTTGTGGTGATATAAGATCAGTTACCTTCGGTATCATTAGTGAATCTTCCTGTACGTGGATCAGGTGTAATCCGAGTTCTTAGTTATACTGCTAATTGGCATCATGTCCCTCTTCTTAATCCTTTTGATTTTTATATAAAAGTGTATCTAAGATGAAAAAGCTTTTTAAACTACAATTTTTGAACAGCATTTGTCTCCTTCAAATCACATTTACCCCCCCACCTCCATTCTGAGGATGTAAATTGAATTTTCAGAGTCTATGGTTCTGGTGTCCACCTAGTAATGTAGACTTTCAAATTCTTTTCTCATGGGAAGACAAAGCTATCAGATTCCTGATAGAGCATTAGTAGTTCTCAAAACCATAAATGCACGTTTGTAAAATCCTGAAAGATAATTAATTTTTCTAGCAGATATTACTGGTTCAAATTCTAGTGATGCAAGCTATGTAGCAATGAGAATCAAAATTGAAAGTGGTAATGTGCAAATGTTTAAAACTATAGATTGAATGTCTAGACTGAGGGGAGTAAGAACATAAGCAAATAACATGAACAGTAAAACAAAATTGGATTTTTAAAATTTATTATTAGTTACTGGCTTCATACTCCACTGGAAGGATGTGTCTAGAACTGAATGGGATGTTGAAAACAGCTACTTAAACATGGAATTTTGGGGAAATTTTCAACAAACAGTAATAATAACATCAAGGAGTGAAAGTTTCATTTGCATTATTGAGAGTCATGTGATTTGAGATTTCAACCTATATATAAAGAGCATTCATTCCTAAGGCAAGAAAAATAGGTATCTTACATAAATGAGTTGTCAGATCATTAATACTGCTGAATACCCCTTTTTACTTAGTAAGAGATTTCAATTATAAGAATATTTGAAAATACGTTTTTAGGATAAAAGATTGCACTGGAAATGTCACTTCTAGATTCTTTGCTGAGTATTCTCATGGTTGAACTAGAAAATTTCCCTTTTTGGTCTGTTCTCAGTGATGTGATAGGGTGCAATTACCTTACCACAGTATAATGTCTTCAGCTGAGCTGTGACCTGCTGAGGTCACTCCGCTTGCTGAGTGAAAAATGTTGACCTGAATCATCTCCACTGAAAGTTACCTTCTGGTTGGGATGGAAAATTATGACTAGTGCTCATCATTGGTTGCAACGAGTTAAGGAGCAGGTCAGAACTCACTAAGTCCATCACACTGCTGAATCTAGTACCCCTAAGTTATCACACAGACTTAAACAGACAGATGAACAGCAGCTTTTGAAAGAGCTCTAAAATGTGTAGATCTGCAAGTTAATCCTTGAGCTTTAATGAGGCGCTGGATTCAGCTGGTTTTAGATTTCTTGTAAAGATCTTGAATCACACTGCAAGCACACTTTTGGGCTAGGGTGATAACCTTAGTGATAGTTACTGTCTAAAAGCAGAGTACAAGGTCTGATATGCTGGTGAATTGGGAACTAGACCTTTTTCTGTCACTCATTTGCTTTGCTGACTTGGCCAAAACTGCTTGAACATGTCTGCTTCATTTTCCTTATTCAGAATATAAGATAGATATTTCCTGAAAAGTGTGTTTCCATGCTTACTTACAATACACTTTTTGTAAAGCACTTGAAAGATGAAAATCTGTTCAAGAAAATCTGTGTGGCCTTGACTCTCTTGTTCTTCCTTATTATGCTGTCAGGCACCTAATGAGAGAACTCTTGACTCAGCAGAAAGTGTGCCCTCACTTCTTAAGCTGCAAGACTTCTGTACTTGCTGAATCACACCAGCATAACAGTAAAACAAATTATATTGTCTCTTTCTTAGCTGGCAGGGGAGGAGGGAATGGACTCCAGCTTACACCCACAGTTTAATGTCTAAACCTAAATTAGGGTAGAGCATCCAGATGTGCAACTGTGCTCAGTTTGGGGTCCTGTTGGTAACTTTCAGAGCAGAAGCGTAATTGCTTCTGAATCACTTTGTTCCATGAATGCGAAGCTCATGTGAATACTGTATTACCTGTGGCAATGCAGACAGTCCTTCATTAATAATACAATAATTCTATGGGTTTTCTGGTCTTGAGGAGAGAAGTAGCAGCGTGAGTACCTGGCCAAATTACTTCAGGAGTGAAGATGTTTATTTAGGTATGGCAAAAGATTTGCAGAAACTCACTATTTCAGAGATTATCAAAAATGCTGGACAAAGGAGAGAGCTTGCAACTATCACACCAGCTGGAGAGCAGAATCTGGGGCTGCTCCTCTGTCCTGTTGTGGTTGTGCAGAGCTGCATGCCAGGATGGGCATGTCACACCAGGGGACACCGGGCACATCACAGCACTGTTCTGGAAGGAGCCATGAAAGTGCAGTCTGACTATGATTTGCAGAGATGGGGGTCACAAAATTCAGACGCTGTGGAGAGCTGTTGGCTCCTTGAAACTCAACTTCTCCGACCTAAGATGAATCCAGAAACGGTATCACCCTGGGAGAAAGAACGGAGCTCAGGTAGGTGTACTCTTTTATCATTACTTTTTTTTTTCTCTTTATTTATTCATGGGCTCTGAATCTACCTTTATTCTCTTACTATTCTTCCCCCCACTTCTCAAAACACTGCCAGACCCACAAAGACAGAAAACAGAAACTGCCTTTTGAAGTAGCTGGTTTATTTCAACAGCATGCACTGGCAGTCACAGGCAGAAAGAAGACTGAAAAGACTGTAAGCAACCCAGAAATGTTCCCAGATGCATGCTTTTGGCAGGGCGAGCAATTGCATTTTAGCAATATAAATCACAGTGCTTTTAACTGAAAAAATGCACTGAAATCTATACTCACGCATTTAATTGAAATACATAAAGAAATTAAAATAATCCTCCTCATCAGCAATCCAAGCTGATCATTCTGACTACAGGATTTTTATGAATAAGCACATAAACTTGTAATGTAAACATAAGTAGTGCCTTGGGTTTCCTGTCAGTGAATCCAGGCCCAGAACAAGTGATTTTCATGCCGTATTTTGGATCCAGGGACAGAAAAAGGTAAAGAAGGTTTGTTGCTGGCACAAAGATTTGGCTTTGAAATAGTTTGTGGAACTAATCTGTGACAAACATATTTTCTGCTTCTGGAGTTTCAAAATGAGTTCACTAAAAATACCAGTTTTGTCTTCTGGCGTCACTTTTACACTGCTTTCAGGAAAGTGTTATTTTAAGTGTGACCATTATCTATTCTTAGGAAGGGCTAGCCTGGGGGGCTTTTGCCACAGTAGGCCGCCTCCACTTTGCACTATGCTTTAATTTCTGGTAGTGCCACTACCATGAATTGGCTGATAAGGTCCACCTTAAGCATTTCTCTTCTCTTTCTCTGGTCGTGAGCTATCAGGATCCTCTTTGAATTTTACAAGAATAGTATTATTGTTATTTTGTTGCTGTAAATCCTGCCAAAGGTAGGCTTCAAACTTCCCACCTCACACACACCATTTCAGTCTGTGAAAGGGAGCCCATATGTTGGCTGGGAGCTGCTGAACAGAAGCAAGGGGGGAAATTGTAGTGAGTTTTCTTAGTTTCCTGTCCACTGATCATTAAAATCTAATGCTGTTTGTCTGTCTTGTTATTTGTCAGAGGCTTCAGATGAGGAACTTGGAGAGGCATCTTCCTCACACCCATGGAAAACTTTTCAGGAGAGGATGAAAGGATAACATGTTCTCCAAAATTTTCAAGAGCACTAAACCAAGATTTCCATAAAATGAACCAGGGTTGGGGGGGTGGAATGTGTGCTTGAAGAAACACAGAAGAACTGGAGAGGGACACAGGAATGTGGATGAAGTCTTTAAGGATCCCTATAGAGGGCAAATGTAGATTCAGCAAAGCTTTCTGAGACAAAACATCCATGAGGTGTATGGTCCTACAGCTCAGCCATGCAGCCAACTGTCCTCTTGGGGCTTTCCCTGTACTCGTACCTGCTGGCCAACTGGCTGGTGTGGAATGCCACAATTTCTGCACAGCCCCACAGGAAAATCACAGTAGTGATGAGTGTTTGTATTCTGATCTCAGAACTGGGTAGGAACTAGAAGAAATTTCACACAATTTTCTAGCCTGATCATCTTTAGGAACAAGACACAGAAAATCACTACATATCTCTATTTGTCTGCTGGTTTGCATACCTCTAGAGGATTCTCTCACTTCTACCTCTTATTTTTGGACTACTCTTGGCCAATTTCAGGGAAAAATTCATAGATTAATAGTAATCTCAAAGCCTATGAATTGTTACAATGCTTGGGAAGAGAGCTGACCCAGCAGGTAACAGAATCCAAGTAGGAAAGAGGCCCTTAAGAGATCCAAACCAGGAAGATGGCTGTAGCTGAAGTTTATACCTGCTTTATATGCGAAAGTCAAGTGAACACAAGACATGAAATTATAGGAGGAAACTATGATCTGTTCTTTGTGAGACTCACAGGCCAGCTTCTTAAGTGACTGTACATGAGAACTGTTTTTCACCACAACTCAATAAAGTTGTTATATATGATGTGTGTATTACTTTGTCTCGTACAACAAACATAACACCCAGATTTGTTACTCTGTCATGAGGGAAATAAAATGGGCTAACCATTAATTTAAAATGGGTATGAAGCCCCAGTTCTGCTTGTTTCATGAAGTTATAGAAAATGAACATAAGAAAACCACCTGACATGCATCTTGTAGTATCTTGTTAAAGGATCCTGTTCTTTGACCTGTCAGAGCTCTGTGGGAGCTGATAGTTGATTTTGTGCCTGGCAGTTCAAAACTGTGAGATACCTTTTTTTCCTGCCAAAGCCATCTTTCATTTTTACTGTTTCCTGCACTGTATTATAGCTTATTGGGTAAATATGACCGGTACTATTTTATACAGAATATTTTGCTGGGTATGACAGCAGAGATGTGTCTCTTGGTAATACCCACCCTTACCGTGTGACATTCTAGGACAAGAAGCAGAGGAGACAAATGGACACAGAGGAGGTTCCCTCTGAATATCAGGAAATACTTCCAGGGCAACCAAGCAGAGGTTACCTAGACAGGTTGTGTATCCTTTTGAGATACTCACAACTCATCTGGATGTGGTCTGGCTCTAGGTGACCCTTTTTGAACAGGAGGACTGGACCAGAGGATCCCCAGAGATCAACCTCAGCCATTTTGTTCTTCTGTGGTTTCTACCCATCTTTGGGCCCATCTGCCAGATGTATGTTGATGTTACCCTGTTCCTTGGTGGATAAACCTTTGTTGCTGGTATATGGCTCCATAAGTCAGTGAATAAAAGGGCAGGGCCCTTCCTGATACTGAGCATCTCAGTTCAGTCCTACCAATAATAATGTGCATTTCTGGGAATCATTTTTAATGCCTGTGAAATGCCTTTGAAGAGTGTCTTAGAAATACTGCCACTTAGAAATGCAGCCATTTCAAAGTGACTTTCTGCTTCTGTACTCAAAAACAAGGTGGGAGGTAGGAGAGAATAGAGCTATTTATCCCCTTTGATTATATGTCCACAGTTTTGGTGTCCTGTGTTGGGATACATTTCCTGTTTTTTGCTTATTATTCAGATGTTTCACAGCATTCTGTCTAAAAAGGTACATCTGATGGCTTTTCGTATCTGGAAGGCCACCTCTTTCTCTCTACATTTTCCAGTAGGAAACAGGGTGGGTCACCAACAAGGAATGATCTGAGACTTCAAGTTTCCAGATTTCCTTCTGTGTTTGTTTTACTATTGCTACAACAGTCCTCTTGTCTTCTGCTCTGATGGCTGGAATGGGTTTACGACCAACCTATAGCAACATGGCTGTCTGCTTACAAATCCTTGCAACTATCACAGGCAGTGGTCAACTTGTAATTGATCCTGTTCTGCTGCTGGGTGCTTTTCTCACAGGCCTAGGCAGGGAGTGTATACATCACCTGGTGATTTTCCCAAACTATCAGTCTTAACCATAGTTCCTCATTTCTCATATGCTCCCTGCTTCACAGCTGGTTTGTATGATGGTGGTTGAGTGGTTGAAGTCCTTCAAACCTAGAAGTATGGCATTCTGCTTCAGAAACAAATTCTGCAATCCTTTTTTTTAAGATAAGACAATGGTAAACTGAAGCCTCATGTAAAAAGACATTAACTTTTTACAGGATGTACCTAAGAGGAACTGCTGGTATTTTAAGAATTAATGTGAAAGTAAAAGATTATGAAATAGGACAGAGGCAATTCTGTGAAGTTCCCTTAATTCCCTTAGAGGAGAGCGAGTATGTCTTCACAGGAAAAAAGCCAGTTAGACACAAATCATTGTGGATAGTGTTGAAGAGTGGCTGAGCAGAGTGCTTGTTTTGCTGGTACACCACTTCCTTGGGCAGCTGCTCTGCCTCAGCGGAGGTTTTTCAGCTGGGCACACAGTCAAGCGTCATTGCAGTGTCAGCAGCTGTGTGCCAGCTCAGATGCTACCAGTATATTTGTTAATGTTGATGTGGCCTAAGTGTATCCATAGAGGGTAGAACTAAAATCACAGCAATATGATTGTAGGACTCTGCTCTTGGCATATTTCGTAGTGCCTTTTTAAAACCCCAGTCTTGCCCATGTTATCATGTGAAGCCCTCATTTGTGAAGTCCCATTGACTTCCCCAAATGCAGAGCTAATTGCATCAGAAGGATCTAAGGGGTTTACTCCTTCTCTTGATACTTCAATGAAAATTAATTTCTTATATATTATGTATGAGTAATATATTTCTGTTTGTACATTAATATTAATGTTGCATATTTTTGAGCACAAGTTCTATTCTGTAGGATTAAATTATCTTGGTAAGTAATAGTGCAGAATTCAGTTTGAGTTAAAAGTGGACAATTAAGTGTAGGGGGAGGGTCCTGAGTCACACTTTGGAAAGTGAAATTAATCAGCATTAATTCTCCTCAGAGTGGGAGAAAAGCAGTTGTGGTGTTTAAATTACATAAAAAAAAGGTATATAAAAAGCTCCTGATTTTGCCTTTCTGTTAAAATCCAGAGAGCTTTTACAAAATCTGTGATGGAGAAAAGAGACAAAAGTATTCTCTTGTGCGTACTTGCAAACTATTAATTTTATTGGCCTACATCTGTTGCTGATTGTTGGTGAAGAAAGTAGTGGCTTTATTGAATGACAGTCTGTCTTAGTATGCCTTTTTTAAAAAACAAAGCAAAACCCCCAAATTTAAAAGGGAAAAAATATCAGCTTACTCAGAATATCAGCTTTTTGAGTCTCAGACCTGCCAAGTCAAACTCTATTGCTCTTGCTTTGATGTCACTTCCTCTGCAGAATTATCAGTGTGATGTTGGTCATAGTTCCTCCTCAGTGTCTGTAGCCACACAGTGGCTCTGACACAGATGCTGAGTGTTGGGATGTCTCTGGATGGGTTGACAGCTCTAGGGCTTCAGAGGGTCTCATTGCCTTTGGTTTTAAGTGCAATGTAAGGGGACAGAAAGCAGTGGGGACTCTGACAGAAAGTTCAGTTGCTGACACAGCCCCAAATTCCTGAGCACTGCTCAGCAGATACATGTGCACTGCTCAGAGACTCAGCCTCACCCAGGATCAGGCCCTCACACAGAAAGACAGAAAAAGCTGTATTTGCTTTTTAGATCCCAAATCAAATTCACAGTATTTTAAGCCTTTTGTATTCATAAACTATATAAGCCTAATATGAAGTAATTGAGAGAGAAAATAAATATACAACCATTTGCTGCCAGGTTTTAGAGTTACTTTTCTGACAGGTATTTCACTTCAGTGCTGAGTTTGAAAGGCCTAGAGAGAGTTAAAGGATTAGGCATCTCAAAGGGAAGAGATACAGTTTTTAAATGTGGCAAGATGTGTTTTTTTCTGTGCGGGGATGTGAGACATTGCAAGCTAATGCTCTTCGTCAGGTAGGGGAGGAAAAGGTTTGTAACTAAGAGACATTGAAGACAGGCATGATTAAATACAGACTCCAGAATAAAGGTGAAAGACAGAACAGCAGACCATGAATTCAAGCAGAATAGAGAAGTAAGGACTGCTAACATGAACATTTGTGTTTATGACTCAATATATTTTGTGCATGCAATAAGTAACCATAACGAAAGAAATGAGGAAAAATAACATTTCTTTCCATTTTTCATTTTGCTTACCTTATGGAATTGAGTGTATTCTTTCCACAGGCATGTACACTCAGACTCTGTTGTAATTTAGGCCCTGATAAATGAAAACAGTACAGAAAAATACTTGTAAAATCTCCATGAACATGTTTTTAAAAGGAGTCAGGAAATACTAATTAAAGGGTTTTGTGTGAGCAATTACAAGAGTTGGCGATTAGTCAATTAAAAAGAAAAAAGGAAGATGACAGTGGCCCATAAGCAAGATAAATAACTAACTATGCAGTGAAACTGGCTAACATATGCTTAGCTTTCTAAGAGCTTAAGGTTGACAAAATAAGCATCCAGGAAGGTAAGAAAGAAATACTTAATTAAAGTACTGTCAAAATTAATCTGAACTCTGATGAAAAATGGCTAAATGGACAAAGCTAGGACTGTGGTTGCTCTTGTGTATCATGAAGGGCCAAGCACACTGCTAATGCTTAATAAAATAATGGTATTAAAAAAATCAGCATTAGGAGTTAGCACTGGCAAATTGCTGTAGTTAGTGTGCAAGTTTCAAGTGTCTTGTTATTTTCATATGAGTTTTTAGATGCTGTTCACTTTCTCTTGTCAGGTTATTTTTGTGTCAGTTTAAAAGGTTGAATTAACTCCACCCTTTAGGTGAGGGGAACTGAGTGAATGACTGATATGGGAGAAGGGAATTAGACCATGTGAGAAGTGTAGTATCACTCTTTTTTGGCAACAGCAGGTTGTCTCAGCTCTGTTATTGATCCATACACTCAGTCTGTGCTAAAACTGAGGGGAAAAAGCCTTGAAAGTCCCCTTCAGTAGTGTGACAAGGGCAAATAATGTAATTAGGTGTAAACAGGAGGTTATCGATGGGGTAACAGGTACACATCAAACCCATTTTTGATCAGGCAAGGAAGAGAAGTGTGAAAGGAGCGTAGAACAAACTATGGATGCCTGCAAGCCTAAGACTGTAGATGCCATGCATTAGAAGCTATAAGTGATATTTTGGTTATTTCATATAGGGAATACGTATTCAGTTAAAAGGGGCATGGGTGCAGGAGATTCAGAAATCAAGGAAACCTGTGCTGTTAAACAAATGCTTTGTCGTTGAGCTAGTGGCATCTACTCCCCATGGAGAAGAATGAAGTACAGATTAGAAGTAACATAATGAAGTATAATACACAATAAATTACTCACAAAAATATCCATTCCAAAATTCTCAGTGAAAGCAGCTGAAGATAAAAGGAAACATTAAGCAGATAAACTTGCGGTCTTTAAGAAGAAGCATCAACAACCTGGGAAAAGGCCACTAAACAAACATTTAACAGGGAATATAAGGCTTATGCATGAAGGTTCTGGTTTGTGAGCTTGATTTAAACTGTGAGGAACAGAAGAGGAAGGCTAATCAAAGACACCATAGTAGAATGTTTGGATTTAATGAAGGATAGAGGGCAAAGATTCACAGAGGGAGGATCACGCTTAAAATTTTCAATAAAGAGTATTTTTAGAGAATAGCCACAAGTGCTGACAGAGAAGCCTATAAACATGATTTACCAGGATTTTAGCAAAGCTTTTGAAATGGTATAGCACAAAAGACTAATCTGTTGGGTGAATAAGTACGGCGTAGGGAGAGATACTTTCTTTGATTAAAAAAGAAAAGAAACACGATCTTGGGTATGGAAAGCATGTGAGTCCTGTGAATTGAAGCAGGTTGGTTTGGAGGGGTGTAAATAATGGAAAGCCTTAAGAATCATTATTTGCACCAATTTTGTTGAACTTATGCAGCATATCAGTAGTCTGGAAGAAAGAATAAGTAGTAAGGTGATGAAATTCCCTGATAGTACAAAACCGGGGAAATGTCAGAACAAAATAGGCAAGTGATAAAATACTGAATGATTTTGACAAGGAGGTGGAGCATGAGTCAATAAGTAGCATATGCAGTTCATTTTCAAGTAATATAATGAGGCAAGGGAATAGGAAAAAAAGAATGTATCAGTACCTCAGACAGTCAGAGGGCACAAAAGTCCACACAGAAGTATTTTCTGCATACTTTTGAAGCACTTCTGAATAGAACTGTAAATCCTCTAGCAGTGTGGTTATTAGTTGTTTTGCTTTATTTATGAAAGCAAAGCAAAT
This sequence comes from Motacilla alba alba, assembly GCF_015832195.1. Taxonomy (NCBI): domain Eukaryota; kingdom Metazoa; phylum Chordata; class Aves; order Passeriformes; family Motacillidae; genus Motacilla; species Motacilla alba. Next base: position 105,946,743 of record NC_052017.1, on the reverse strand, counting down.
AAAGTTCTGTTCACAGAATTGAAGTACCAATTGAAAGTTTGTATTCCTGGACTGTTCATAAAAGCAGGAAAGTCTCATTTTTCATGACATGGACATGCTGGGCACCTTTATAGAAAAGAAATTCAGAAAACTGCAGAGTGGTAAGTGAGGATTGGGACAATAATTAAAGGTCTAGGTGACATTAATTATTCAAAAGGTTAGGGAGACACATGCATATGCCCAATCCAAAGCTCTTAAAATGAAGTCACAGAGAAAATTTGAATGCTGAAGCCTTTAAAATGGTTGTGAAAACAGGAATGCAACAGGCACCCAATGGTCTTGTGAGACATTTGTCCAAGCAGTTACTTTTCTTACAGTGATTTTGAAAGGCCCCAGGAATGTCTTAGGCCTCAGATTTACACTCAGCATGGAGGAGACAAATTGGCACTTAGGTTCTTGACAGGAGGGGGTTCAGTGAAGGACTATGGGCTGGCTTGCTGATTGGAGAGTTTTTATTAAAAGATGAGGTAATGATAATATTAATAATAATAATAATAGTAGGAAAAAGTTAAACCACGTTCTTAATCGCATGTGCCTTTCTCCTCTGGAAAAAATCCTTGGTAGTTTTTGCTAGACAGCACAGAACACGTTGCATCTTCTTTTAGAACAGGTTGCATCTTCTCCATTAACTGAACTGGTTCTGTCTGAGTCCATATAGAAATGTACTGGCAAGAGCATTCTGTAGCCCATCCTTGCTGATTTGAAATTACTCTCTTACAGGAAGTATATGTCAGCTTTTTTCTGTGTTTGTAGGGAAGAATGACAATATTGTCATTCTTCTGTCTCCCCAGGAGACTGACAGGTATCCTTTGGGAAAAGCAGCTGTGGCAGGTTAGGGTGTAAGTGCCCTTAACTGACCACTCTTCATTGTGTGGAGTGGATATGCTGAGGGCAATGAGCTGGAGCAGCAGGGCCTGGGGCGCCTCCTCAGTCCTGCTGAGTCCTCCACACGCTGGTGGCTTGGGCAGAGGGGCAAGGGAGCTCAGCAAGAGCTCCCTGCTGCAAACAGCTGGAGCAGGACAAGGCAAGGATGGCTGTCACAGCCCTGAGCTCCTTTCTGTTTAGAGCCATCTTGCACTGCAAAGGCTGGAGACACTTGAGAGAAATTCGAATGCCTCCTTGAGTCACAGTCCAATTCTTCTTCCGTGGTGTGTCACACAAGTGCTACAAGGCTTATTTCCTTCCTATCCAGGCAAGGGGCATGGAGCTGCAATACCTCAGGGTTCTTTTCTGTCTTATTCCCCCAAGTTTCCCCTTTTTGGGAACAGTGTGAGGAGGGGCTGGGTCTCCCCCCAGATCTCACCCTTGTAGGGAATTGGGATCAGCCATGAAGCACATCAGGACCCAGGAACTCCTGCTAGCAGTTATGAGTCCCGTGGTTCTGATAAAGCTTGTGAGACTAATGTGCAACTTGCAGCAAACAAGGACTTCCTTAGCATGTGAAACATATGGAAATAACTATGTGGGTTTTGTTCAACATGGTGTTAAAACGACTGGGTTTGATCACTTTGAAAATCTAGGAGTAAATGGAATTTACTGAGTATGCTTTTAAAATGAAAACTTAATCATGCACAAGTTTAGACACTTTGAGATGAGTGTGTATTGAGATAATAAAAGTTGATGTCAACATTTTAGAGTATGCTTGGAAACAAAAAAGAATGAGTGCTTGATCAAGCAGCAGTCACAAAAACAATCTTCTCTTCATGATGAAAAGAAAAACTGTGTGTGATTCTGCAAATATGTCAGATCATTTTGAACAGGCTAGTAAGTGCTAGTAAATTATTATTTTTTGTTGTTGTCAAATCACTTTACTTTTTAACATTTGACTTCAAAAAATCCCCAACCTTTGTATGTGTTGTCTTTATGTACATCACTCATAATTTTGCTGACAATTTTTGACATGCACTCTGCATTGCTCTGCTAACAAGAGAAAAGACCAGCCATTACATTTATGTTTCTTTGTTTTTCAACAAAGTCACATATCAGGAATAATGCTAGGGGTATGCTAATAAACAACACATAGTGGCAGTCATCGGGGAGTAAGAAATATTTTCTAACTAGTTCTAAAGGGAAACAATGTTTTTTAAAAAGGGAGAGTGATTGTTATTTATGCAATATTGTTCTATATGTCAGCATCAAAAAGCATCTTGTAAAGAGCTTAGCATAATAAATCATTGATTTTGACTGTCATTATTCAGAGGTCTTTGCTAGATCTAGATGTAGTGTAGTAAGGTTAAATTTACCAACATATAATAGGAAATCCTTAGAATGAATCTGATTTTCTACCAATGACACCAGAATTGTCACAGGAACGAAAAAAAGAGAAAAAGTATTTTATCTTTTAAAACAGCTAGCTTTACAAACAGTAACAGTAACACTAAGTCAAAGGAGATTTGGTTTCTTGGTGTCCATTGTTTTTTCGTTGTCTACATAATGATTTAACTAGGTTAAATTTTGAAAAACTAAGGCTAGTTTAAATGAAAATCAGCAAAAAAAGGCTTATTGTTGTTTCCACCGTGAAGAGACGCAGAACATTTTATTGTCATTGAGAAAATTAAAACATCCTCTGTGTATTGCGAAGCAATGGGAGATTTGTAAAGAGGAGCCCACAGGAACACTTAATTTCAGAGTTGACTTTGATTAGTCACTAATTTTTCAGTTAACTTGGTAAGGCAAAACAACAAATGTTTCAAAAATCTATATATTCCTGCTTACAGGCTTGAAATAGGAAGATACTTAATAGATGGCTGCTTTATCTGTCTGGGACGGGGCACCTAAATTTAGATGCTGATAAAAAAATCCAGCAAGTCTTTATTACTGTTTGGAGTCAGGTAAAAATAAACAACACCCTTTAAAAATATAATTGATAATGCCAGCTGCATAAAACTCTTCACAAGATAAATATATACAAGAGAGGCTGTATTTTTGATGCACATTATCCAGTGAACCCTATTTCTTCTCCAACTAATATATGGGAAATCTGCAATTTAATGCATCTGTTCCAGCTTCTTGTGACTTTACATTCTTTAAAAAATATATGTTTTTCTGTGTTTTTTTCTTCTTCTTTTTGCTGATGTAGGCAAGGTGCCTGTGGCTGTACAGAAAGATCTGTGTCTCTTGAGTTACTGCCTTGATGTGGCAGTTCAGGGCTTACCTTGACAATGTTGCATCTTCAAAACAAGAATTGAGCTCTTCAGGATTGTTACCTTAGGACTTGAGTCCTTGATACTACAATTATGCAGTTGAATAATGTTATGAATCTGGCTTGTCTCATTAGATACCTGGATAACTGCAGATTTTAAGTCTTATGAAGGAAAAAATAACCTTACTTTGAATACACCCTTAGCTTTCACTTTTAAAACAATGCTTTCCAATATCAACTCTATGGCTAATTCAGATAAAGAAAAAGAATAAGAGAAAATGCAGTTACATTTTTAGGATGTTGAAATGTCTTGGATAAGTTATATACCTCGTAGAAAAGCAAAAGAGCAGATCTTTTTTGAAAGACATCAAGACAGAAATGAAAAATGTGTTCTGTGCACCGAATTGAGCAGAGTAATGCATTTCCTGGTTTATAATGAAATTTGAGCTGTATACACCATGATTTTTAAGTAAGTCAAGCCCAATCTAATGTGGCCAGAAGGCATGGTCTCTGGCTAGTTTCCAGTCAGTTTTAGTACAGGCTTGCCAATAGATATTACTGAAGCAAATGCCCTGATACAGGGACTTTTTGTCCAGACTAGTTGGGAGGTTTTCCTCATTGAAAAATGGCAGCCTGATGGACCATTTACAATGTGTGGTGCAGAGTAGATTCTGCAGCCTCACTGAAAATGAGAGAAGCATATTCTTCACTTCTGTGTTCTTTTCCTGGCTTCTTCCTTGTTCTTCCATTGGTGGAATGGAATAAAGTGAAGGATCCCCATTGATTTCAGTGTTGTTTGGCTTACATCCCATATATCCTCATTCCATTTTGCCTTCCATGAGTAGGATACTGATGTTTTAGCAATACTGATGTGTTCATGTTGTTAGGAAGTTGACAACAATCTCTACCACGTTTCAGGAAACTCAAATGAAAGGTACTACATGACCTGCAGAGTGTTATTGTTTTAATCTTAATAATTAAGCCTTAATGAAAGCACTACTGGAGAGCTTCAAATGACCACTGTGAACTTGGTATTTTGAGTTACAATGAAATTATTATAATTGTATGTTTGAGTAAATTTTATCTACCCTTGTTTCTTTAGAAGAAGACCTACCAGTGCATCAAATGTCAGATGGTTTTCTACAATGAGTGGGATATCCAAGTTCATGTTGCAAACCACATGATTGGTAAGTGAGCACTAAAACTTCTCAAAAACAAATAGCCATTTTTCTTACTCATTAGCACCATTGTCTCTGAAATTAAACAGAGTTAAGGAGAAATTAATTGTGGATCCATCAATGATTAACTTAGGCATGATTGATTTTTTTATTCATATTATTAGACTTGATAAAGCATTAGCATATTTTATTTTCTGCAAGGGCTAGTTTAGACTTCTGCAGAGAATTATATATCCACTGCCAGTCAAAACACAGGTGATTAGCAAATTAAACTCCTAATCATTTTTGCATTATTGAAAACAAACTAACAGGAATGGTTAATGAACTGGATGTTAGCTTTCCATAGAGTTTTAGACAGGTTTTAATTTCAGAAGTTATTATGGTAATGACACTACTGTGTACTTCTCAAGCACCTCAGTACCAAAATCAAAACTGGTGAGTTTTTGTCATTAGGAAACATAAATAATTCAAATGGCCATAAAATAGTATTGTTTGTTATGTTTGAGCAGTCTGGAAAAAAAATCCTGAGTGTATCTGTATACAATTAAATCCTATAAATTATTTGAAAAAGTAAGGAATTGTAGTATACAGTAATGAAATACACTCTTTAAGGTACAAGCATTTATAAAAATGACTTTTAGAATTCCTGAATCCTGATGTTTACAAAGCTGTTACAGTTGTAAATTGGAATAAAACAAAAGCTGCTTTTTCTTTGATATTCATATTTTCCTATTATTTGCTGATTCCCCCAGGTTTACCCATAATGTTTTCAATTTGGTAACTACTCAGTAATAGCACTAAGAGTTCTATCAGCCAATTAAATTTATCAAGCACATAATTTGCTCACTAATAAGATAACATTGCCAGGATTGTCTCCTGGCTTTTTTTTGTCTTTTTTCCGAATTTCGCTTTTTAAAAAAGAGATAGATACCACTGATTTTTTTTAGTCCTGCTTCTCTTACTCTGGTTTTCTTGCTAAAATAGCAGAAAATCTTACAAAGCACAGACCAAAAAATATGGTATAGAAGCTGGTAATTATATATCCAACAGAAGAGACTTTGCTTGATTTTTCCACGTTCCAGTTTGGTGGTAATTATTTTTTTTCTTTTGAGGTAACATGCAGATTTCTTCCATGAACAAGTACTTAGCAATTTGGCTGCACTGTAAAAGAAAGTTATCTGCCAAAACTTAATGGCCCATTTCTGCGGGTACTTTATTTAAGTTGTTACACATTTAGAGCATAAACATTTTACATTTTTCATAAAAATGAACAAATGGAAATGACAAACTGGTTTTGTAAAGGAGACAACCCTTTGCCTGTTAGGTTAAGCCTTAGTTTTGATATCTTGTGGTTTTGGGCAGAAGACAATTTGAGCCGCGTCAGAGTATTCAATCTGTGTCAGTAATGAAATTTAAAAGTAGGGTACTACTAACAACAGAATTCACAATTTCTGCTGTTTTATTTGAGTCCAGTGTTTGAACTGTTCTTAATTGTAGCATATAGTGATGCTGAAACTTGACGGGGAATATGGATACTGTTTATAAGTGATACTGCTGGAATTGATGATGTGTTTGCTTGCTACCCTCTTCCCAGGTGCCTCACATTTTTAGAATAGGAGTTCACTTATTTCATTAAATACTCAGATTTATTTTTCCCTCTATTTTCTGGATGAGTTTTATTAAAGAGTCAGAATGGGAGGAGCAAAATGGGGAGAGAGTCAGTAAAGCAGGACAAATCCATTTAGCTGGCTTCAGCCTGCAGATATGAAAAGACATATTTTCTTAAACTGAGCTATTAACTGCCTGTGTTTAATTTCTTAAAGCTGGATGAGGTTGAATGAGAAAGAGAATCTTTTAAAAAATATTTAATTGTTTTGTCTCTGTTCTATCTAATCATGCATGATATTACTTCATGACATAACCATAGTGACACAGATTTAAACGTGCTTAATATAAAATCTTCCCAGTGAAATAAAGGAGCTTGCAAAACATGCAGGGAGATTTGCCGGTCATGCGTGTGGTAATCTGTGTTCAGTGGAAGATTCTTATCTGCACTGCCAGACTTAACAGTGCAGCTCCTAATGATGTAGCCTCGATTAAGCAAATGCGAGGGGATTTTGTGTTGGGGTGGAGTGAAAGGAATATCAGCGTTCTGGAGAGTTTTGAATGTGACCTCAGAATCGAAGCGCAAAGAAAAATAATTTCTGATCTCCAATTCTGTTAGTCTTCTCACCACTAATTGGATTTTTTCCTTAGCTATCTTTCTAATTTCAGTTTCCTCCCTCCTCTTTAATTTATATCATTGTTCGCAGGCCTTTTTCCAAGACCACGTTCTGTCTAGAAAGAAAGGTTCCAGGGGTCACATCAAGTTGTTTTTAACCAGCCTTAGTTTATGTAGGTATCGTTAGAGAATTTATACATAATACAGAAAACATGCCCACAAACACATTTGTGTGAATATATATAATATATACCTGTAGTTACCTGCATGCATATCAACATGTAGATTGAGAAATATATTAGATTAAGCTCTCGAGTGAATATTGGCTTGTTGACACAGCACATTAAACAAACAAAAAGAATATGGTTTCCTAAAGACATTGGTCCCTCCCTTTGTATCTGATAACATGTGTCTTCTTGCCCTGATTTCCTAGTAGGTGACTGGCAGAACAGAATGTAGTGTCTTTGATTCTTTGGGAAAAGGAAAGTAAGGAAGCTTCAGGAAGACACAGAGAAAGGAAGGAGTTTAAATGCAAGAGAGAGGGAAGTTAATGTGGCAAGGCAGGAGTTAAAAGTCAAATGGTGTGATAATCCCTAGATCAGATGTATGGGCAATAAATGACTTCACAGACATCATTGCACAGTGTCAGGAACTGTTATTTCCTCTCATAGTAAAATGTTCCCATTATCTGTGTTGTGACTATTGACGGATTTAGTGTCTTCTTACCTGAAGGACTCCATAATCATAATTCAGAGAAAAGAGGAAAGGGGAGGCACCTGGGACATGGGACAAATGTGAAAGTGGAAAGTCATCTGCCAAACTCCACTCAGAAATGAGTGGGAACCACTGATAGAGATAATGCTTAGCCAGCTGAGGGAAAGAGTTGCTGCTCAACATCATGATGTAGTCTGAAAGCCTGGAGAAGTTGATGGTGTCCCATCTAATCACCGTGCCCCTTGAACATGATCCCAGGATGTAAACTGAGTTCATGTCGCTAACATGCACAGAGAGAAGTTGCATTATGGAAGGTCACTGAGGCAAAGCTATACTTCTAAAGCCCCAGTGTGAAACTTAGGCTTTTAAATAAGGCAACTGGAATTACTTTGTTGGCTAAAATAGCTCCACTGAGGGTAGGTATTTTTAGGTTGTATGTATGTGTGTGTTTTTGTCTAATCAAATATAATCTCAACTAGACATTTAGCAGGGGAAGAGGGATTAGAGGCTATTTGAAAAGCCTCTTACTCTTCTTTGTTAGCAGAGTATATAGCATTTTTTCAGATTTTATTATACATTTCAATCAATTCAACAAGAGGGATTATGCCACCTAATGGAAAATAAAATCTGCCGATGACCCAGTGAAGTGTAACCTTAAGTATCTTTGACAACAATGCAATTTACATTATACAAGTTATATAATAAAAAGATATCATAGGGGCAGCTTTCCTTTAGTAACTACACGTTTACTACTTCCAGATCTTTCCATTTTAGAGCTGTTCTGCAGCCTTTAATCCAGTCTTGCCCACATCTTCATGATGGGATGGGGCAGTAAGCCTTTTCCTTTGAATGAATGAGGACAAAGAGGCATAGAAGGGGAATCCCTTGCTTGCATTAAGTGAGCTAAAGTTCGACAGTTCTGACTGTCAGATCCGTCCACACATTTCCAGACATTGTGTTTCATCAAGCAGAGCCTGTGTTAGCCTAAACGACACTGAGTCAGGTTAGGCTAGAGGATGCTAGCAGACAGAAAGCAAGGCATAGTGTAGGGTTTTTTAAATAGATCCTGTGTTTTGGCATTATTTTGGACCTAGATATAGGCATGTACTTTTGCTTCGATAACTGCAGGGATGATTGGCCAAATTAAGACCTGTCTGTTGGTGTGTGCATTGGAATTTGTGGGTGAAACAATTTCCAGCTTTGGGGTGGGAAAAAAGGAAACATAAATCCAGGTTTCATACGGGTTTACAAAGTATTGGCATAAATGGTATTTCTTCAGTTGTCTTTCTTCTACCATTTTTATCTGGGTGGAATACACAGCACTAGCACTTTTAGCAGCTTTCTTTGAGAAAATCCTATTTCTGGGTACACGGTGTCTGTGGAAAAGAAGTTTTGAGCATTCTTTTGTTTTCATCACATAGTTTACAGTTGGCATTTGACCTGAGAGAATATGAAAAGAGTCTGCCATTGTTCGTGTTCTGTTTGATGCACTCTGCTGCTCCTCCTATTATTTTCACTGTCATTTTAAGCAGACATGCTAAACATTGTTTCATCTTCAACTGATTCCTTTACATCTGTAGTATCTGATGCAGTTCGGTGTAAATAGACTAAATAGTTGCTGCAGCAGTTGCCTAGGATTTTGCACACATGCATATACAGCATGGCTCAGAATTGAGGAGTTCAAGAAACAAACTACTCCATGTAAAATTATGGGGCTCAACAGCAGTAGTGTAAATTTGTAAGTGCTCTGAGTAAAGTGCTGTTAGGCATGAGATAATGTAAAGAGATGACATTGCCAAGAACTATTTATGAAGAGCTTAATTTTTTTCACTCTGATAATTCTTGACCAATAATTACCAGCTTCTAATTATCTATTTTAGTTAGAAAGAAATTTCTATCACTATGGAGGTTGGCATTGCAACTAGCGCATAAATCCCCAAAGAGGTAAATGTGTTCCAAACAGCCACAAACAACTGTCTCATGAAACATAGTGAGCAAATTGCGAGCCGCTGGCTGTGCACAACAGAGCAGCACATTTACCATTGAGGACTGATCAGGCTGACAAAGAGAATGATAAAAGGGGAAACAGCCACAATCTTTGTAGTTTGCTGCTACTTTTGTTGATGGAGAAAACAAGCCCCAGTGTCATAGCTAGAACCACTGCCCCTCTGAAGAGCTGGGGAGCAAAGGGGAAGGATTTGATACCTTTTTGAAACCCTACTTTTGACAGTTTCTAAATATGTCATTACTGATAAATAAACAGACTTTTTTTAACCTTTTCAGTATCATGTATGAAACCCATTTTGTGAAATCTGTTGAGGAGAGTTTGTTTCTGAGTGAAGGACGTTGTGTGGCATTGAGCAGGGTAGCAGGTGTGAGCAGGAGGAGGAAGTGAAGGGTATGGAAAAAAAGGTACTGAGCACTAAAGTCAGAAAGCAAATGGGAAAACAGGATGAAGCAATCCTGCAGCTGACTAGAGGAATTCTAGTTTACACCGGTAAATAAATACTTCATCAAATCCCAAGTAACCAAATCTATGCTGAAACAATTGGAGTTTTAAAGAAGGGTATATAGAAAATGCAATCTAACATTTTAACTTCTCTGCAAAGAAATTTTACAGCTGTGTTTTAAAATAACAAGTAGCATGTAGCCATTAGAAGATGTAAAGACACATTTTGGTGAAACTCAGGATTTTTGATTTTTTTCAGCCACAGTGATATGAATATATGCTTGTGTGTTGTGTGGATGTGCATGGTTGCATTTTGCATGTATAAACTGCATGCATAATAAACCTATACAAATAAAACATCTTATTTGCCTCACATTTGTACAGTGTACATTATGGTACGTGTGGACAACATCACTGATGTCAAGACAAAGGAAATACCTCAATCAGCTTTCTGGAAATCAGCCCAAGAAAATTCTTGTATGGTTGTAATAGCATGTGGCATTCACACATTCTATTATTTGTCTAATGCCTAAGGTCATTAAAACCCCATGATTTCCCTTTCACTTATGCAGAAAGCTGTGCTGAGCAACTAATACTTGTTGCACCACGTTGACCTCAAGTAATAAATCTTCGGAATGTCAGTTTGATCACTCTACAGTAAATCTGATATTGTAAAGTCCCTCTTAGCTGAGATTTGGAGGAAAAGGATCCAAAGATATAGATCTACTCTCTAGAGGAGGAAGGAAGTGAAGACTTCCTTTTGTTAAGTCTTTTTTTCACTGGTTTTTGAATAGCAAAAAATTGAAATTGTCAATTTATAGTGAAGAGAGTGATCACAGCCTCTTAGCATCAGAAAAGAATTTGAATGCCTGGGAATCTGCTGTTTACAGGCAGATCTGAAAAGAAGTTGTATAAAAGTTAGAGAAAACTTGGTCACCTTGTCTGCAAAGTGAGGAGATGTAATTGAAATACCCAGGAAAATCAGCATTTGGAGTTAAATCTGAGAAAATGCAGGTTTATTTCATGAGGACCTGGGTTACAAAATAGGCAAAATCTGGGCTGTTTAATACTAACAGGAAGCTACTCTCCTGTGGGCAATGCTGGCTTATTTGAAAAGCCCATAAAGGGTTTCTGCATGGACCATACAAAAGGGATACTTTCTCTTTAATAGCCATCTGTACAGGAGAGATGAGAAGTGGGCCAGGTCATCTCTCCTCAGCTGTCATGATATTAACGTAGGTAATGGAGCAAGCTCTGCGTTCTGCTGGGTGTTGTTTTTCATAGATGTTCATCGATTTACACAGATAATTCTATTTATTTCTTAGAGTTGGTCCAAGCAAACCAGGCAGAATAACAAACACCAAAGCATTTCAAATGACTTTATCTTTGTTGTTTTGTAATGTAACTTTTGTCTAAAAAATGGTGTCACACCTACTGTGCAGATGGCTGCATGATTTGTAAACCAGCCAAAACATTTAAACAAATGTGTGATCTGGGGATAGATTAAATAAAGGATAAAATGGAGTGTGGACCACAAATTCTAATAATCAGATGATTTTAAGTTGTGTGTGGTGTGGAGCGATGGTAGCGGTGATAGCAGGGAACGCTTGCCAATGACAGCAAGGTGCCTTACAGATCTCAGGATGGAGCCTGTGGCCTAGTAGGCCTCAGTTTGAGAGCTGCACATTTGCTGTACAGCTGGCAGCTCTGTATGGGGACATCAGATAAAACTTATGTAAAATGAAGTGTTATTGCTTAGTATGAAATTGCGTGGGGAGGGAATTTGCAGACAGTAACTGAAAACAGGATTCATGGTACCAATGAAGCAGACTGTAAATATGAAGAGGCTTTAATTATCTGCGCAATTTAACAAAAAATTCAGGATGTATTCGGAAGTGGCAAAGGCAGCTGTACACACGTTCCAGCAGCACCATTCACTGGGCTGCAGGTTCTGTGTGTCACCTACCAGGGCTATGGGTGTCCCATCCCTGTCACGTCCTGTCCCCAGGCGCTGTCTTTCCCCGCTGGGCAGCTCTGGTTGGAGCTGGCACTTCCTTTCTGGGGTTTGAAGCAGAAACAGCTCCTTGCTTTTTGAAACAGCTTTCAGGAACGGCTCTCCAGGCTTTTAAAATCACACATGGTTCATCCAGGACACAGTCAGCAAACAACCATGAATTTTTATTTTTTTTTTTTGGGGGGGGGGGCAGGGGAGGAATGGGGGGCTTTGAACCTTGGACTCAAAAATTTTAAGAAAATAAAATGCAATTGTTGCACTATTAAATAATATTAGTAGTAATACTCGTAGTAATATTAATAATAATACTGAAAGGAGCATCTGAAAAATGTCGACAATTCAGGCTGGAGTTCATCCTGTAAGGAAATGAAGTAAAGTGCATGGAAGCTTTTGATTTTTCCTGCAAAAGTGCCTGTGGCATGAATAGTACTCGGTGAACAGGATGCTGTGGAAAAGCAGTGCCAGGCAGTATGAAAGTTGTTCCCTACTCTCTACCTGCTGTAAGATTCCCCTCCGAGCCATGAAAGTGATACACTGTGCGTGTCAATACTTAGGCACCACAGGCTGAATTAATGGCAGGGTGTCAGCCTTCCTTTTGTTCTCTGCTGACCATTTGCACTGCGGGCTTTCTCGGGAGCCATAGCATGTTCCTTCGGCCGCGTTTGGCTGCCAGCACCGAGGGCAGCCTCACCATCGCCTTTCCAAACCACCCCTGTTCTGAGCAGGGGAGCCTCCGATTCTTTCGGGGAGCTCGTCCCAAGGCTTGTCCCCACGATGTAAACATGGGAAGCGCAACAAAAGAAGCCAATATGGAGAGTGGGTGTCGGGCTTGAGCTGCTCATATTGTTGCATTTGGTGAGCTGACGGGGTTTCGTAGGTCACCTTTAGAATTATGCCTATGACAGCAGTAGCTACCTGCCAAGATTGCAAGGTATCTCACAGCTCTCAGGATGGAGCCTGTGGCCTGGTAGGCCGCCGTTGGAGGGGCACACATTTGCTGTACAGCTGGCAGCACTGTATGGGGCAGCAGTGTGGGCTGTTAGGGAGCTGGAAAGGAGACAAGCATGAAATTTCCTCTAACCCCAACTCTGTTTTTCTGTACTGTTGGCTGCTTCTCAGTTCCTTGACAAAAAAACCAATCAGGCACCCTTTAATCCGCCTGTGATTACCAGTGGTATAAAAAGAGAAGCATAATGAGGAAAAATGCCTCGTTTTGTTGCCTTCAAAAGCCAACAAATTGGAGTTAACTTGACAGGAAGTGGCTTAATAATTAGATTATTTATTTATTCCTGACACATATCCCCCTGTTACTAGTCTCAGGAGATCCTGTAGATGGTACGATTTTCAAGCTGCCATTACTTCGCTGTCTTCTGTGAACAAAGAAGCTACTGTCTATCAGTCAATTAAATGCACTCTTTAAGCAGAGGCTGAGAAGTCCTCAATGGATAGAGCCCTGGGACACTGTGGCTGATGATTCCTTTCTCTGTACTGTACATCACACTCTCAACTACAGTCCCCACAGAGATGGAATAAAGTCATGCATTAAAATATCACTTGTTGATTTGTTTGCTAATGAAGAGCCATTGAAATGTTTGTGTGTTTCTGTGGCAAAATTGTTGATAAAAGGACTACTTGCTTGCATATCTTACTTCATCTTCAGGAAGCACTTATTTAAGACTTACTAAAATTAAAGTCAACAAATTAAGGAAAAAACAGAGAGATGGATAATATTGGTTTACTTGCAATTCACATCACTGTAAATAACACTGAGGACAGCAAGAAGAGAGAAAGGGGAATAGTAGTACTTCAGCCATGTCTGTTATCATTTTCTTCATTTGTAAGAATAAGAATTGCTGATCTTTTTTTTCTAGTACAGTAGTGAGCACCCATTTCAAATAATGAAAATGCTAAACTATCCATTTTAAAATTAACCTGGACATGTAAGAAAAGGGGGAGGGATTGGGGGGGAGTTTGGGTTTTTTTAAATGAAAAATGTGATTTTTTTTTCTGTTCTTTGCATTTCTTTAAATATGCCAAGTTAGCACAAGCTTCCATTACTTAGGGATTATCTGTGTGCAGCAAGTTGGCCTCTTAGCTGAGAAAAGTAGAACCATGCCAATATAGTTACTAATGCTGGGTAAGGGTGCATGCTTAATGCAAAATCACCAAAATTATTTGAAGCTGGGGCTTAAAAATACTCCCTGTCACCCTCCCCACCCACCCCCATCTACCCACCAGGCTTCTTAATGGGATTTCATAATTTCTGCCCTTCCACCACTCTTCTTCCACCAACCAAGAGTTCAGGTCAACAAAGTGGATGGTGTGGACCACATTTTGTGCTGGGCAGGAGAGAAGGAATTTGGTTTTGGGTTTTATTTTTATTTTACAGAAGTTGATATATATGTATATCTGTCTTCACACTGAAAATCAGTAATTGGCAACCTCCATCTAAAGTTGATGCAGGTCTTGCTCTGAAGTACAGATAGGGCTGTAGCAGTTCTCCAGTGAACTAACTCTGTTCTGAATTTAGCATCTGTGTGACCACTTGCACCTACATATAAAGCCTATAAGTGCTATTATACACACACACACAAATGTGTGTGTATATATATTTTCTATATAGAGAGTCACTGCTTCTAGGATTATTGTTTTCAATGAATTTAACAACAAGCTATAGGGAATTAATTCAAACCAGCCTCAATTGGAGTGTTTCTTATTCCTATCCTGTTATTCCAACTCATTTTATTAGAAAAAGCTTAGATACTCAGAGGTGTTCTATAATAGAAAATGAATTTGAAACCTATTCATTAATTGGTGATTAATACATTTCAGGATTAGTTTAAGCAAGGCCCTACCTCCTGCCCAGTCAAGTATGGTCTGGTTAATATCCAATTATCTGCACCTTCGTACTTATTATGTCTTAATATTTCGGATATGATAACCAGAAACTTGAGAGTAATGCTAATGAGGAGCATAGAACAGAAATTAACCGGTGACACTCTCAATGATCCTTCCTGAGGAAAGTAACTCTTTCAATCTCCTCAGCACAGTGGCCAAGCTACCACCTCACTTTCCATAAGCACTGCTTTCAATTCAGCCGTTATGGGAGCTTAGAATTATATTTGTGTTAAAATCCTTTTTGCATGCCTCATAGACCATCTATGGTCAAAAGATACTCTGCATATCCTGTTTCACTTGTAGAGTTACTTTCTTTAGGTGGAGCCGGTAGAAAATCAGCAGTAAAGTAAAATGGTGATACCTACTTTAAAGAAAAGCTGTTTTGCAATTGAATGCACCCTCTTCTGTACATGGGTGTATGCATGTGTAAATTTAAGCTGAACTAGCTATCATGTCCTTCAGCTTGTAAGACCGGTGCTTCAGCAAGCAGCAAACTAAATAGGTACATCTGTGAAATATAAAAATTAAAATACCCTAATTCATAAATGTGAAACATAAATATTCCCAAATTAAAATTTTTCATGCACAAAATTGTCAGGCCTTTAGCATTAATCTCAGGATTCTAGACTGTGCAGAAATTATTATATATCCTTCTAGTGAAACATGCAAATAAAACCATTGCACCAATGTATCAATGGGGCAGAAATGAGTAATTCTGTCATGTGGCCTGAAACTAACATAGCTATAGAGGTAATTTCAACATATAGAAAGAAAGGAAGAAGAAACATTCCCCTTTGTAGATTTTTTTTTTTTTTTTAACTAAGTTGCTGTTTAGATACGTTGTACAACTCAGGGCATTATAAAAAGCCCCAGAGGAAATGAAGCAGTGGGCAGAATGAAGGCAACCTGCTCAAAGGTGCAAAGCTACATTACACATTATTTTTATTACATGAATATAATCTGATAGTTATGGTACTTATCCAAGAGACTTTACAGAATATGCTATTCACAGTGTGTTGAACAAAGCTTAGTTCAAAACACTGCCTCATTCACTGTGTTTATGATGAAAGGTACCAGCCTCATGTTTAGATTAGACTGAATGATAAAAGGAATAGTGTATTTGTGTAATCAAAAGCAATCATAAGGCACATGTGCAATGGCCAGAGTTAAGGATATGCCTGTAACATCCTGTTTTGGCTTTAATTTTCCAGTGCCTAGCCACACAATTCAAATTTTCTCTCACACAGCACTTTATTAGTGTTGAAGTTCAAGACCTCAGCAGTATATTCTTAACATCTAGCCGTTTGGCTAGGTACCCTTTTTTCCAACCCTCTCACAGGCAACCTTCACAATGAACCCACTGTGCTTCCGGCTTCATTGCTTTTCATTGCACACCTATGCGAGTGCCAAGACATTGGATAACAGTGCAAAAAAATCCTCCACCCCCCTCCCCCCCCCCAAGTCCCCCAGATGATACTCCTGCAGAGCACTGTGTAATTTATTGAACAGCTTGGGAGATGTTGATGTTTACTACCTCGTTCAATTAGACATTCAGAGGCAATGCAGCCCTCCGTTTCCTTCAGAGTTTGGTTAAAAAGCCTAACCCAAATATCACTTAGTGCAAAGTGTGATTTGCAAACTGTCATAACATGATCAAATCAAAACCAATTTTCACCAGAGCAGTTAAATACTCATCTCTTCAGATGAGTGACATTTCCCTGCCAAATTTGAACTTTTAACCCACACTGCTCCTTGTGTGCTGTTACTCTTCAAGTCAGACTTAACAGGGATGTTATTCTTAAAATCTTTTAATAAAAATAAAGCTGAGCTTAAAAAAAGAGGACTAAAATGAAAACAATAGAAAAAAATTTTTAAAAATAAGTGAAAAATGAAATAAATGGGCTTGGGCAGAGAGCTAGTCTAGAAAACTTAATTTTAGGGATACTTCTTAATAATGGAAAATTTCTCTACTTTTACCTGCTTCTGCATTTGCACTAGTGATGGAGTATGCCTAGCAGTACAGACCGGAATTGTACCGCCAGGAAAAATCCTTCATGGTGGTGCATGGGAATAAATTAGGTGACAGAAAATAGGACTCTAATTTCTATGATATGTCACCTAGGTTATCGTATTTTACATCAACTGCCGCTTTTGTGCTGAAAGTGCATCTCTTTCAAGCCTTGTGATAGGTCCTCCAGGCCAGTCTTTCTGTGGGCTGGTAATTTTCTTTGTCTCCTTCAAGCTAAAGCTTCAGTAGGAGAAGGTTTCTTCTCTGACAAGAGAAACACTCTCAACACAGTTCAGCTGCCCTTTTTTTTCTTAAACATATCTTCTCATTCATCTCCTTAAAAAGCAGATTTGGAAGGTTCTTGGACTCTAAATTCTCCTATGCCATTATGTCTCACAAATACAGTTAACTTTTCATAGCATTACATTGTCCCTTTCTCTCCTTTTGCTTTATGGCATTCTCCTTCCTTGTTTGGAGAGGAATTCCTCTTTTTTTCCAAACTATTGCTTTCACATCTTTACTTGACAGGCTACAAAGACAATCTTCATTTCAATGTGTCAAAATGCGAGTCAAAATGGGTTCAAGTCTGTGGTGGTTCCAGCATTCCTGGTGACTTCTTTGCTAGCCTAGAACAAGTCACTGATATGTGAAATGGAGACAGTACTTAGCCACAGAGGTTTTTTTTCAAGACAAATTAGTTAATGTACATTCAGAAGGAAAAGTACTATAATGCTGTAAATAGCAAGCCATTAAATCATTTGTGTTTTTTATTATCTCTCGGCTAATGGGGAGTTCTGCTGCTTGCCTTAGAGCTCCTAAATTTGGTTCATATTTCCTATCCATTTCAAAGTGCAATTTAAAGAAAAATTGTTCCTCCTTTTTTACTGTATCACTCCTCACAGATGCTGTCCAGCTGCTATCTGTTCTTGACATCACCTGCTCCACACAACAGAAATTGTCCTTCATTTCTTTCCCAGTCAGAATCAGCTAACAGGAAGAGATTTAACAGAAATTGTGATGGCTTCCATGAGTCAGTAACATTGTCTTACTGCTATTCAGAATTTTTCCTTTGTCACTGCAATTCTGAAAGTTGCTTCAAAGTCCATCTACTCTGCAGGTGCTGTACCCTGCACAAATCTCTTTCTCAATTCATAAATATTCTCCTATCATATAAAAATTATTCTTTTCTCCCTTACCTAAACCAGTTGAATTTCTTTGTCTTTCTTGGCTGTCGTTAATTTGCAAGCAGTTATAGCTGTGGTTTTGTAACGAGTTTGAGGGTTCACACTATAAAATGTATTGTCAGTCTTCAGCGTCAATCTCTTATTGTGGCGTTCAGCTAAGTCTTGTAAAAATGACACACTTGTGCACCTTAAGGAGAGTTTTAATTTTTCAGTATTCTCTGCTGAAATTACTTTTTTTTTAATCTATAGTTGTGATTCAGTATCAGCTATGGCTGGCACCACAGATCCTGTAGCTTTAAATAGTGTGCCTTAATATTGCCCCCTTTGTATGCTGTATTATAATGAAGCAACATCACTAAATTGCAGTGAAGGGTGATTGTTGCACAGGGATGACTACTACACCTTGGGGTCTATTTGCACCAGATTATTTCTTTATTGTTGTTATTACAACCCATCTTCTTTACTCTCTTGATACCAAACTTGCTGTTGGACATCCATGTAGCACAGGGGATCTTTAAAAACATTTTGGACATCAATTTGTCTCTTAGGTACACACCAATGACTGTTCAATTCCAGGCTCTGGTATCCTGTGTGGCTTTGCAATAGTCTGTTCACATGACTTGCAGTGTTCTTCATGATTTGCTCTTAAAAAAAATTAGTTTGTTGCTGATAGAAGTGACAGACATTTCTTGCTAACCAATTTCAGACAGGAGCAATACTAGATTTATAACAAGTGGAACATGCTTTCTACCTTCCTGCTATTCCCCATACATTTTACAACACAGAAGAGTGTAAGAATGATTTTGCTAGAGCTGTTTCCTTTCCTTTTGGCACTGTGTTCACATTCAAAGAAAGAATTATAGCAGTAGTGTCAGTTTATCATCCAGTGCCATGACCACAAGGAACCTTCTGCAAAATTCATTTCACTCAAGTAAGAAAAATTATTATTATTATTGTGAGGATACAAATATTTTAATAAAGACTTTCTTTTCAAAAATTTTTCCAACCTACAGTGATAATATCTTAACAGTGGTTTCAGCAAGGTAAGAGTGCAGATTTTTGCCTTAGTTGTACAAGAAGGAGCCTTCATCCATGCAGGCAAGTTTTAACTGATTTGTCAGATGATAAAGTGTAGGATAATAATTTATTTTGTATATGTGGAGGTGAAGAAATTGTCTTGTGTTCTACAGCCGCAGGGCAGCTCAGGAGACCACTGCTGACACACTTACTGGAGGTACAAAGAACCGTTGTCCACTCCCACATGTCCTCATTGCCTGATCACTTCTGGTACATCGGGTAGCAACCTTCTTGTCCCCCCTCCCACTGCAGCGTGGGGATTCAACATCCCCTCCTGGTGCTCTGCTAAGGGGTGGACCTAGAAGCTACAGCTCTTTGCATGGCTTGCACAGTATCAGGGCTCCCAGATGTGCTGGCCTGTGGCTCTACTGTCTGCATTCTTTGGCGCTGTCCTTGCCAGGACTGTTTGACCAAAAAAAAGTGTCCCAAAGCATGAGTTTCACAAGGTCCACAAGCTCTCTTCTGTACCTTTATCTGTGCCTGTCACACTCAGAAAAAGTTTTAAATGGACCTGCATGGCACCACGGTACATCTGGAATTGTAGTAAAAAGGTCTCATCCTGAAAACATGCAACTATGCATATGATTTTATTCACATGAATAAATGTCTCAAGCTTCCTTTTATACAGGAATAAGGCTGTATATGCTCTCAAGTATTTGTAAGATTGGAGCCTAAATTGCCATTCCGGGTGGTACTTTAACAACATGTTCTAAATGTGGAAAAAAATATGTGTCTGCTGTAATGAAGTCATCATCCCATTAAAACATCTTTTTTCCCTCGGTGATACCAAACACGAATTTTGAGCTGTAATTTGGACTTTTTCCATCCTTATGAAGACAGTCCCTTTTTTTTTCATTGCAAGGCAGCTTTTTGTTTTTTTAGTTTCTTCTTTAGTTTAATACTGTAGCTGGGTAGCATTCCCATTTAAACCAGGAATTAGATCTGACACACCTTGCATTGAACTATCAATTCTTTTAAAACTGACGCCAGTTCCACACTCTTTGGTCGTACAAACTTCCGATTATGGGCCAGAGAGCATTGATTTTTAGCTGTCATTTCTAGCACACACACTGTAGAACTGAAATTTAAACCTTAATCCACTCTATAATACAATTAATTTTTAATGTGCAGTAATACTAATTGAAATAGCCTGAATTTAGTAAGTCACCACAAGACATTTTCAAAAGCAGGAGTCTCCACTGAGAGCTGGAAGGACAGATAATCATTGTTACAGTGTTTACAGAATAAATGCACACTCTGCAGGCAATTCCATGCCAAGAGATTTTTTCCTTGTTAGTTTATATTAATATATTTCATTGTGGATTCAAATATTTTTTCAATCATTTCTACTGAAATGCATCTGTTGTTGTGAACCAAGTTATTTTGATTCTGTTTTAATGGAAATGTTTATTTTTGTAGAACATTTTCAGTCTTACAAAGCTTTTTTTAACACAACTGTCACTGTACTATGTAATTATCAAATACATTGTGATGTTCAGAGAAATGAATTCAATTTTCTACCTATAAAATGGTCAGCCATGCAGTTTCTATGTATGATAAACCAAAGCTGCATGTTCTCTACCGACTCTTTTTTCCCTTAGGTTTGCCTTGCATATAAGCAATGTATCTTGTGCCATCCCAGTTTCACTGCATCACTTTTAATTTTCAGATGTGATCTTTTCAGATGTGAGCTCTTCAGATGTTTTAGTGGGGAGGATGGAGAGGGGATTTAACTGCAGAGGAACAGATCTTACGCAATTAACCAAGGAGGGATTTAATCATTTGTATAATAGCAAAATGCCATTTATCTGATAAGGAGTATTTCTTAGAATGCTTCAGTTCTTCTGATGAATGGGCTCGTACAGTGTTCAAAGGGAGCACCAATGCTAAGTGAAAAGAAATGTCATGTGCTTTACATCATCCTTTCATGGCTTTCACATTACAGTATTTAATAAGCCAATAGTGCTGTTAAATATTTAGCAAATGTTCCCTCAAAACCTTGCCATATATTCAAATGGGATTTTGAGACATTTTACAGCACATAAGTAAAAGTTATGCTTCAGTTCTTGAAATGGTTGAAACATGGTATATTTCCTAAAGGAAGTGCAGGACAACATGGCATAAATACATTCAGCAGATTTCACACCAAGAGAACATCAGCATTGATTCCCATTTTTTGGATTAAGGATTCAAACTGACTCCTATTTTGTCAGAAGAAAGCTGTACTAAGTTTATTTGCATGGTATTAAGACAGCATTATAATGTTTAGTAAAAAACCTGTGACTCACAGGGTGGCATTTTAAAGGCAGCCCTACCAGTACACAGTTTTTAACAATTAATATTTTCTGAGTTGTGGGTGAAAGAAAAGCAGAGATCAAGTTTTTGCCCTCTTCTGAGGGTAACAGTTCATCACTAGGTAGCACTTTTGGGTTCTGTAGCACGCAAAATAGAGATTTAATAACATAGCTGCTTCATGATGTTTTTAATCAAACAATAATAAATCATTACAAACCCTGTCTTCTTTGACTAATGTCTGCAAGTTTCAGATCCTTGTTGTATGCTAATGAATCCTCAGTAAGTACTTGTATAATAATTAAATGTCTTGCACTTATAGAACAGCCAAGCCTATTTATACTGTTGTTATCTTTGAAAGGTATGTGGGTTCCACATGTGTTGCAATGGGTATTCATCTGTTTCTTGGGATAGCTCCCAGATATTTGCCCTGTCCATGTGTAAAAGGAAGCTACAAAGGTTGGGCGAGCCTGTCTGGCTGTTAAATCAGCGTGTTTGCTGCTGCTGCTGCCCGGCTGCACATGTTCTTGCCCTATGCAGAGGCAGCACAACACTTCTGCTGATTGCACTGACAGGTAAGGGACAGCTTCGCAGGTGCTCAGCTGCCTGGATTGAGGCTCCCACTGCTCTTTCCTTGGGATATCTCCAGTCCTCCTGTTCCTTAGTCTCTGAGCTCTGTGGACATATTTGGGCCCACTGAAGAACTATACTTTCACATGTTCCTATAAAAAATAAAGGCTTATATTGGTGGGTATGAGACGTATTTAGTTTGGCACATAGTTTAACTCCTGAAGGTGAAAAGCAGTGCTCTTCTGCAAAGGTTATTTTCTAAGTGTATTAATATAAATATTTTTTTAATTTTCAGTTTGTATCAGCCACCTTTTTGTTTTTAATATCGTAAAATATTACTTACTTTGGAAGAAATACCAGTGTAGCCTGTTCGAAAATTATTTGAGTCTTCTTTAAAACATTGGATTTTTCTTGAGAAATCATGTTCATATACATGGCATATTTGTTGAGGTGTTCAGAAAATTAAGGTGTTAATTGCATGCATGTGTGTGAATATATGGAAAGGTCTATATAGTTATATAGGGTAGACATACTTAATATGCATAGCTTGATGTATCTTGACCTCAGGTTACAAGAGTAGAAAATCCCATTTTCCAGCTTGTTTCAAATGTAGTAAAAATGCTGCTTCAGTTGCTTTATGCTACTCACATTGGGAAAGGTGCTTATACTGTGATAATTATCATCAAGGAATATTAATGCGTTCAGCATTTGTAACCCAAAAACTCATTATAGCTTAAGCTGTGCATCATCTGTGAAGAGAGAACTTTGCCAGAATTCGCTCTTCACAGGGGTTGCCTCCTGCTTGTGATGGAGTGGTCAGAGTATTGGAAGAGGTCACTCAGGCTATTTTTGAAAGCTCAAGTTTTGCAATTTTTGATTCACTACCTTCTGTCTAAGTAGCTTAGCATTCTTCCCCCACCCTGCAAAAAAAAAATTCCTATTTCTAATTGAATGCCTGGTGAAGTGCATAAAGCTAAAAGATTGCATCTCATTATGCACAAGAGGCTAAAGGTGTAGACATAAATATTACACATCAAGGTCACAGAGATTTCAGAGTCCATATTCTATCACCATACATGGGATTTGAATGAGCACCACTGTCACTCATGCTAATGGGAACTAGTTGTTCTAATTCTGTGATCTTTGATAAGAATCTGGTTTCTTACTTGTGCAAAACTCTTGATGCTTTTGGTAGCTACTTCCACTTCAGTATTTAGTATTCTGGGACCATGTTTTGATTCCTTAATGCTATTTCACCATGAGAATAAGATTTATCATTTTTACACCTCTCTTGTCTTCCAAGCTCCTAAACCCACAGTTTAACAGCCTTCACATTTCTAAAATATACTTGAGCAGTCTGTTCAAAGCATCAGAGCCCAATTCTTTCCTCACTCAATTTTCGCACCAATGTCCCCCAGTTGATTGACCCGATTTACATTGATGTTGTTGAGAAGAGATTTAGTCCTTGGGCTTATTTTGTATTTTCATTAGTACATCTTGTTGTGACAGCCTATATGTGCTTGTACATTACGCTACCCAAATGGTAGTAGAATGGTTATAGAATAAGATGGCTGAAGTATCTAAAAATAAATAACCCTCTGCAATAAAGTATTTCTTTTTTGTTGACTTGTAATTGAAATCTTCCTTTCAACTTAGCAGATGAGTATCATGCTTCCACCCTTGGTTATGGAGACAGTAGCAGTACCAAAATTGCGTTGTTCAGTACTGTTGTTGCTGGAATTTTTAATATGGCTGGGTTTTATTATTTTTCCTTCCCAATGCTGATACAAGGTTTGTCATTTCTCACTCTAAATATTGCCGCATGTTGCATGTTATAGTTTGCTTTATATTAGGAAGAGAAAGCTGGCTTTTGTGGACTGCTTTGTTTCTGAGGTCAGGATGTGAACCTGGCCTTGCTCCTGAGAGGACCAGAAAAATCTATTTCATAACTTTCTGCGGGCCTCAAAGAAGGCTAAGAAAACAAAATAAAACAAAAAACAAAAAACAAAAAAAAAAAAAAAAAAAAACCAAAAAAACACAAAAAAACACAAAACCCACAGGCTTAGTTTAGACCTGGTGAAGAGTTAGATTCATCAAGAGGAAAGCTTGCAGCCGATCAGCTTTTCTTGTCATAAAGAGTCCCTGCTGTCAGTGCACACTCCACTGATGTAGCAAAGCTTTTGGGAGCCTTGTGAGTCTTTTCAACACCCACATATTTGTGCAGAAATACCTGAGTTGATAATATAGAAAGAATCTGCTGAAGTAAGAAATTGCTTACCTATTAAATCACCAAAATGAAGGGCTCAAAAAAGAGGTAAACACAGTCCTCATGAGCTGAGTATGCGTATTACAGGCTTGCCCGGTTCACTTAGGGGGCATAACTTTGGTTTGTGCAGCAGAGTGCTAATGCCTTGTAATGAATGGCTGTCTTAAACCAAGGAGAGATTCTCAGCGTGTGACAACACGGTTGATGGGAAATAATATGGTACCATATCTGCTATGTGAATGTAAACTTAATAATCGCTATGAATTTTGAGTAACCCTGCTTCCCTTCCAAAGAAACATTATGAAAAGATTGCTTCCAAATCCTTCTGACACTGTTCTTGAGATAGATGCCTTAGTCTTTACCTTGAAGCACTGGAAATGAATGTATGCTCTTTGCAAGAGATAAGGGTGTAAACTTTCAAAGGAGTAAATTGTATTTCCATGTTTAAGCTCACCATTTGCACTTCATGTGGTGAAAGCCAGATGTGAGGAATTACTTTTCAACATTATTTCTCCATCTTCTGTATCTCAGGACTTCTGAGTTATTATGCTAAAATGTTCTATTACATGTAATAAAGAAATGTTGGAAAACTAGAAATAGAGCAAGATTGCCTCCATCGATTTGGCTGCACTTGGATTGCTCTAGCTACATCTTAAACCACAAAACAGATCATCTTTGTGCAACATAATAATGTTGCTGAAAAAAACAAACAATCTGCATTTGCTGATGACATGAAAAATGAAACTATTTTCCAGTTTTAACC
>NC_052017.1:105911928-105916928 GCF_015832195.1 Motacilla alba alba | reverse complement strand
GTTAATGTAGTAAGTATTTTAGGAAAAATGAGAAGACTTGTAAGTACTTAACATTTTATTGAAATTTAATTGAATAGTTAAGGGGTGATTAAAAATCTGAAATTAACACTCTTTAGAAATTAATGACAGTCATTAAGATGTAATGGGGCTGCTCACCAACAGTGCTCAGAAAGGTTGGGGGATTTAAAATTGCATGGGGGTCAGAGCAGTGAAAGATGTTGTTTATAGTCTCTGGAGTCTTGACAGCAATTTTAGAATTGGAACAAAAGTGATTTTTTTTTCTAGTATTACTGTAACTACAGTAGAGTCTGGGACTTGGGGTGGGCATTTGTGATTGTCTAGTTAAGGGGACTAACACCGACTAACTCATCAGAGGGTAAAGTAGTAGCATTTATTGTGGGCCTGTTTGTACCATACTACAAAAGGTTGCCTTGACTGTTGCAAAAGTGCATGGTTCTGCCCTCTTCTGTAACTCTCTTCACAAAATAAAAGGCAGTTCATTATTTATATTACCTGAGTCCAGGGTCCTCTTATGAGCAGAGACTAATGTTCATACAAAATGGAGTGATATAATGTGTAATGATTTTGTTATATGAATTTTCAGTCCCTGGAGAACAAATGGAGACCTACAGATGCCTTCAGTTTAGATCTCATTTGCTACCTGACCAGAGTGGGCAGAGGTGAAAGGTCAGAATATAATTTGCTGAGCCTCACAGCCTGTGTTGATCTTGGAGGTTGAGTGATTGTCACAAAGGCTCATTGAGACTGTGTCACAAAGACTCATTGATACTAAAACATAAAATATAGTAGAATGTGTTTTTATATTTTTTTATTCATACTGTTCACTGAAGACTTTGGGAAAATTAATTCCAGAAAGGTAGCAGTGTCAATGGGCTTCTCCTGGTTCACCTTAAATTTGCTCACTGGATTTTTAAGATCAGTACTTATGGTGGGTGTTAAAGCTGCTTCAACAGGTTACAGAAATAAAATGTTTTGGGTTGTGCAAGTTAATCTCAGCAAAGTAATGTTGCTTACAGTCTTAGGTGAAGCATATTCCTCATAGATGTCAAAAGGAAAACATATTCTGCCTAATTTTCAGGTGATTTTTTACTAACAGTACCCTATAACAGGCTGATCTGCAAATAGTAAATTTATGTTATGTTACTGAAAGAGATTAAAGGTTTATTTGGGAATAGAATGTAATGGAAAATTCAGAAGATGTTAAGCATTTTGCTTGGAGACTTTGTGTTCCTTATTCTTTTCTTATTCTCCTTCATGTTTTTTCCACTCTCATTTGGCTAGGTTCACTGTCTCCACTTATCTCCCCTTTTCTAGAAGTTAATCAGAGAGTAAAAAAAAAAAATAAAATCAGTAACATCCTGGTCTATTATTAACCCCTTTTTCACCCACTAACTTAGCATAACAAGCACATCCAGCAAGCAGCACAGCACAGCAGTGCTTCACAGGACTTAGTTCCTTTCCATCACTTTGTGTGGCTGGCCTGCTGCATTCTCAGATAGGTCAGTAGTGCAGCAGAAATATAAAATACATTGGCCCAAGACCCTGTGCCTTGAAGCTGCTGAAAACTTCAGTTTCTAAAACCACACGTGTGTGTGCAGGGGTTTAGGAGCGTAACAACTTGCAAGATCAAGGCCCAAAGTGGGAGAACCTCATGTGACAGCATTCATTGAGCAGAGAGTCACACTGCTGAGGTTAAAAAAAAAGGGCTTGTAACTGAATTATGAAATATCTCCTGTGAGCTTACAAAGTGGGGAAAAGGATAGTAGAGCACTGAATGAAAAAAAAAAAGAAAAAAAATAAAAAGCAAACCAAAAAACCCAACAATGTTTCAAAGGAACATTGGGATATATTTTTTTTTATTCTTAAAAAATACATTGTGAGGACAGAAAAATGAGACCTGCTTAACTTATGGAAAAAAGTCTGAGTGGGGATTTAAGAGAGACAGATTATATTCCTAAAAGGAAATAGGTTTGATGCCAGTCAGCTTTTTGAAGTAGCAAGTAATTTGAAAACAAAGGCTTTGTGATTGAGGCTCTGACTGGACTACAGCAGACAAACAGTTTAGGAGAGAATATTTTTTATAAAAAAGGGCGGATGGAATATGGAGCTTTCTGCCAAAGTCAGCAGTGGAAATAAGCAGAGGGAGTTGGACACATTTTTGGAAAAGAAGGGAGTACTGGGGTACCGCCACAAGCTATGCTATGGGAGCCAAGGTTAGGAAATGTAGTTCAATTTGTGCATGCTCTGTTTATGGTAGAAATATGGAGCCTTCTTAAGTTTTTCACCTGGCCTTTCATTTTTCCATATGTGCCAGCATACTCTCGCTGCTGCATATTAATAAAATATTTTTTTAAAATCTTGCTTCTTTTTAGACAGTGGTGTGCAGCAGCATCTGTGAGAGCAAGGTAAAACATAATGTAGGTTTCAGTTATTACTGTGTAGTATTCAGAAAAACTGTTAGCTGTGTGAGATTGATGGCTAGAATTAATTTTTTTTTGTACATTAAGGTGTAACAGCTTGATAGTAAATGTCATCAAAACCCACTGTTGCAAGAATGCCAGTGTTGTTCTTCCTTCATTTTCACGTTAGGTTTAATTATTTGCTGGATTTTAATACTCGTTGGTCATTCTTAACATCATTGAATTAACACCGAACCCTATTTTGGTAAAAAGCCTTATGGTGCCCCACTTTATTATAATAGTGCAATACAGATTAAAATTGCATCTGTTAAGATTACATTGTGTGTTTGGATTATGGGAGGCAGAAGCACAATAATCTCTGCTGAATATAACTATTGAAGCCAATAACCTGTAACCAATCACATAGTTCTTCTGTTGAAAAATGTGAGCTAGAAAGGATTACATCTTGGAAAAGATCATAAATCTGTCACCACTAATGTAATCTTTACAGGAGCATTGTAACCAGTTAGTGACTAAAAGAGATCATTACTTCTTTTGCTATAATTACAATCATAACACACATTTGATATTTTATAACTTTCTTTGTTCAGCAGCAAATGCATTATAAAGTGTACAGCATTAATAAATAGAGGCATAATGAATGTGACTAATTGATTTTGGCAGTCAAAGACTGGCATACTTTTTATACAATAGGGAATCCATTCAAAGAAGCTTAACTGCTATTGAGTGTGAGCCTTC
This sequence comes from Motacilla alba alba, assembly GCF_015832195.1. NCBI lineage: Eukaryota > Metazoa > Chordata > Aves > Passeriformes > Motacillidae > Motacilla > Motacilla alba. The sequence continues at coordinate 105,913,749 of NC_052017.1, read as the reverse complement.
AATGTAATAATGGGACCTAATTTGGATTCTGTTGTATGAGGTGAGTAAAGAAGTACAAGTTAATACTATATACAGCAGTGTAGTTCAGCGTGTAATATACACTTGCATGCAGTGATTCCTCTTTTCACTGCTATAAACCGCTGTATCCCAGCTCACACATGTGCTGCAATATTTTAGTAAGCACTCCTATCTGTCTATGTGTTAGAAGCTCTCAATGGAGAAACTCTGCATCTTGTATGGAAGAAGGCATATTTAAAACACTCCTTTATTTTTTTTTTACTCTGACTGGGTACTACTTTTTGTCCTCGTCTCTTTAGTGCTGGGCTCAGATTTTCCCTGCCTGTGAAATCCATAGACAGCAATGAAAGTGCTGGGAGACAGCACAAAAAGATTAAATTGTATGCCCAAGTGCAACAGCATAGCCTTTTAGCAGGTGTTTAGTGAAAAATTAATTCCTTGAAATTCCAAGGGAGAAGCCTGAGGGTTTATGAATAGTATGACCAGTCTTACAATCAAGACTTTGGATGGATATAAAAACTGATTTTGTATTCTTTACAAAATCTCCGTAAAATAAATATATAATGAGAAAGCTACTTGATTGTGGACACGACAGTGACAAATCCAGTGGAACCTTGCACCCCCATAAATCCTATAATTACTCCTGTCCTATGTTCTTAGGTTCATGCATACAGTAGAGACTGTGAGGTTTTGTGTAGATTTTTTGTTGTTTTGGGTTGGGCTTGGGGGAGAAGGGGGTTGTTTGTTTGTTTGTTGATGTTAGGGTTTGTTTGTTTTTATTTGTTTAATGTGACTGTTTATTTCAGTTGGTGAGGTAGGGAAGAAACAGGCAGAGAGGAATAGGAGTAAAATAGATGAGCTTTCTGCAGCCCACAGCTCCAGAAGTCTGCTGGTGCTCAGCATGGAAGCAGGGTGGAGCTACTCCCAGAAAGTCCTGTTACTGCACACAATTGCACTTGTTTAAGCATTTACTTGTGTTTTTTTAAAAGGAGAGAAAGTGGCCTTTAGTGTTCCAGCCACAACATTGTTACTTCTTGTATTACTCTTATTCTTGTGTGTTAAGCCTCCTAATGTGAAGCCAAGAGTAGTTTACACCAACCAACTTTTCATTAACTGTGTAGTAATTGATTTACAGGGGGTTGTAGCTGTTTATTTTTAATTAATTTGCAACAATGGAAATCTTGTTTTCTCTTAAAAGCAAAAAGGCAAAAAAAATAAGTACAAAACTTCTTGCATGACTGTCTGGCACTGTACAAGACATTGTGTTTGAATGCAATTAGAAAATAACAGTAATGGAAAGTCAGTCATTTCCAGGCAATGTGCAATTGATTTTCCTCCAATCAGAATAGGGAATGAGATCCTCTTGGTTTATTATTACATTATTTATGAGGTCATATTAAAACTGATCATTAGTCCTAGCACTTCAGGTTGGGGAACAGGATCTAAATGCTGTGCTGATAGAAGTAGCAAAAAAAGTACTGGTTTGGTGAACAGTATTCTGGATTATCCCTTAGATTATTATATATGCATGTAATAATTCCTGGAATTTTCTTTTGTTTGTCTCCAAACAATTTTATTACCTGGAATACATCGACAGAAATGCATCATGAAATTTCCAAGAGGGCTGTTGAAGTTTATGTATCCCTGTCTGAGAGGCACAATCTTATCTTGGGCATCCTGAGTTCCATCTTTTTATTTTGTCTTTCTCCCTTCATTTTGGTAAAATATTTCCATTCTAAAAGTCTTGTAGAATTGAGTTATTTCTGAAAAGATATTAAGAAGACAGGTCTAAAGGAATGTGTG